>NC_046657.1:60942029-60955772 GCF_010883055.1 Belonocnema kinseyi
TGTATATAAATATGTGACACAACCCATCCTGTTTTTCTCTCCTATCCTCACCTTCTTAAATACTATCAAGAATATCCTACATTAAAACGAATCCATTTTCGAATTGGTCCAAAATTTATTCATTTGAGGGGGGAGGGGTATTTTAACGTGTTGATATTTCAATATACATATACAATCATTCCTTAATTTAATTATGTTTAGCTTCCTTTAAGAGCCCTCATATGCGGCAAATGTCCGCACAAAACGATGAAAGCAAAGACCCGTTCAATCAGCACTTGGGTGTCTGCTTCAGAGAAGAGCAGTCTGGCTAGATCGTCGTTAGGTTGGTTGTAGGCCCGTTTTCATTTAACATGTTAGGCAGGATTCCAAGTAAGTGAAGTGTCGTTTCTCTTGGAAGCTCTGACATAGTTGTAGCTTCCTATGCGTGCGGCCACTTCTTGAACTTCATAATCAATTTTTGATAATTACCAGAATTTTGACTTTTTATGATTAATGCACAGACGCCATTCATAAAGGAATTCTCGAGTCTTCTGAGGGATATCTGCGGCTATTCATCGGCCTGCTAGTGTTTCTTTTTAAATGGTGAAGCGACCGAATTTCTATTCACTTTTTGTTCCTCTGGAGAAACGCGTTTCACTTAGGGCTCGTAAAGTGGATTTATATAGTCTTCAAAAAGAGATTAACCCCTAAAAATAAATAAAGCGCTACACTTATGTTTCTGGAGAGTGCCTGCTATCACCTTGCAGAGCCCGGCATGCAGGGGGCAGGTCTTAACGCTATGGGATTCAACCTGGTGTCCCAAAGTTCTCGTTAAGACACCTCCTTCATGACCCTAGCCTGTATGCCTCTACCAAGAGGGGCAGCTCGGAGTATTCAAGAATTTGTTGACCCTGGTGCCATGCAGCCCTCGACATGGCGATTGCATCTTGTCTTCGGCAGCATGAGAACTCGCGCCCTCACTATTCCAGGGGGTTTTGCCAGTACTCCCTGGAAGGACTGCTCCTGAGTTTAGATCCCACCGATCATAGTCCGTCAGATCCCCAGAGTAGTTACACGTCTCGATTCAGATCCTCTGCTTCATCTATTCCAGGCTATAGTCCGGTGAAACCTGTATAAGTTCGTTGAAAACGTGTCATTTGTTAGCGAACATCACGTTAAACTCGAGACCAAGTCTAGAGTATCTAACATTTCCAAAAATAGTAATAAAGTTCTTCATATAAAGACGAAACGCGAATGCAGTGATAATGTTTATCCATATGAAGTAAAGGGTAGTGTCTATATACGTAAAACAAGTTGAAGCTCTTTTCAGTTAAAGTTCCGGCTTCTGGAAATCACATTTGAAAACGCGTATAAGTATTGTCCAAACGTTCGAAGTGTGGTCGAACAATTTATTTTCTAAATCACGAAATAACACAATTTGTTCAAAGAAAAAAGAGTAAGTGATTTTAAAAGTACAGAGTACCCGCATTGTGAGCTCTGCTACGAGAATTTTTAGGAGGAAGGGATGCCAGTTCTTCTTCGCCGATTTGATGCTTCTTGATATACGTTGTAGTACTAGAAAAACTAAGCTATGTGTGTTTTTTTATCTGCGGAAACAATAAAGGGGTGAAACAGCCCCTCAAAGATATTATGTAAAGCACCCCTGCATATATTTGAAGTTGTGCTGAAAATATTCAAATTCACAGAAAAAATTAAAAAAAAAAAAATTTTTCACTTCGGACAAAAATAAATTTGACGTTCTTTGCCAAAAGAAAAAAATATCTAAACTCGAGCAAAAGAATTCGAGGAAAATACTTGTTGCAAACATAAAAGAGAATGAAGGTATTTATGTCTTTTTGAGAAAGAAAAGATCGTCGAAGGTTTCTAAATATCTATTTTTGAGGGGGTGTTTCACCCTGTTAAAGTGTTTTTGCAGATAAAAAAATACATGCCGTTTAGCTGTTCGAGTACTACAACATATATCTTTTTGAAAAATTGACGTATACAAAAATGCTGAAAAAATTTAGAAGCAAAGTTAAAAAAATTTTGAAATTCGAATTTCTCAGAATCGACTTGGGCGAATTTTTTCCCTCAAATATATGTTGTAAGGCAATTGAAAAAAATCAATTTCTCCTAAAAGAAGATGTTAAAAAAAATATTATCATTTCGTAAGAATTTTCTTAGGATGAAATATTGGTCGCATCACCGCCAATTATTAACAGTGCAAGTCCGATAACTTTCCAACTTTGGGGCTGTAGGGGCAGAAAATCCAGGCATTGCGGAGTTATTGGATGCCCTATCTAGTAGCGCGATATTAGGTGCGCGCATGCGTAAATTATAGGCGTAAATCATAAGCCTGACATGAGTTAAAAACATTAATATTCACGTGTACTCATAAGTTTTAAATTCTGTGTAATCAATAAAAATAAATAAGGTTTAAATGAAAATGTTCGCCAAATATATGGAAACTTTTCGTTAAAGCCCCGAGTGTATATTAACATATGTTCAAAAAATGTATCTTTACAATGCAAAAGTGCTATCAGAAGTTATCAGTAAATTACCATACATTTGAAAACACACAGGTGCAGACGTTGCCTCCCGGGGTGCCCCGAGCTGCGGACCTGGGGCCTCCACTGCTCGCTGGCCTAGCGTGTGCCACCAGGATGAATGGCCTCGTTGGGGACGTTCCCGTATCCCTGGTAGATTTGGATGCCATCTGCACGACCTCTGGCTCCTTTCCTGGGCAACGCCATAAGCCGTCAAGGCGCTCCGCTCCTTTTGTTCCCGCAGGAGCTTGGCTTCTTTCACCCTAAGGGTCTTACAGGCGGCCTCTTCCACCCGCCTCCTGCCTAGTCCTTTGTCGACGGTCCCACACTGGAACGTGCTTTGGTGGACGTGTGCTTCTTAGCGCTGGAGGATTCGTCCCTTGTCTCCTCCCATCGCGCCAGGTTCCCAGGCTCTCCCTGCTGGACGCCGAATGCCGTTATCTCGGTCCCACTCTTTACTGTTGGGGTTCAGTCTCTATGGGCCTGCTGACTGATTCCCCTCGCCGTGGCTCCCTTCTGTTTGCCGGTTTTTCCGGTTATCCGTGGACTCCCTGCCTCGCTCTTCGTGCGCCGATTCTGTCCGAACCGTGCCCTCGGTTGTTGGTGGACGGGGCAGGGAAATAGTTACCCTCGTGTGGATCTCTTTAGGGTTCCCCGACTAGTTGAATCTCGGTTTCTCCTTTCACGCCGGCAATCTTGGGAGGTCTAGCACTTGTCGACGCAACTCCTCAATTACCCTCTGAAACATCCAACAGAGCCTACGATGCTCACTGCGATGGTACTTCGCTTTGGCTGAGGAGAGGGGAAATTTCTCGACGTCAGCACTTCCGCCTATTATTTTCATTATGTAATACCCCTTTCGGGGCGCTAAGGTTCATGCTAGCAAAAGGGGGTGCGCTTAAATTATACCCCGTTTATGCACGAAATTAGAGCAACTACTGGGAAGGTTTGTCTACGTATTATTCACCTACAAACATCCCTTTCACCCTGGGCAGTGCCTCATCGTAGTAAGGGACTAGAAGTTTTACGGGAAACTTTCCCACTAATTGTCGATCTTCCGTCCCAAGCAGGTACACTGAAGGTCCTCTAACGCGTACCACGACGTACGGTCCTTAGTTTTCACCCCCAAATCCTCTCGTTGCCCTCTTTTGAGCTGAGCAAGACCCTATCTCCTACTTTAAATACCGCGTGTCGCCGCATTTTGTCGTAATTTACCTTTTGAAGGTCGAACGCATTCTCGTGGTGCAAGGAGACTAGAACTTGTCGTTCCTTTAATTTAATCATTCTTTTCCTTCATTCTTTATGGTCTGGTGGAGGCGATTCGGTCGCACGCTGGTACCCTTAAAGAAATGTCTCGATATATACCGCGCCAGTAATACTGAATCGAGGCTCTCCGGTTTGTTTTGTCTATCTCCAGATGTGCGACTTGTGGTTCATTTTGTTCCTCGCCGAAGATTGCGTGCCTCCGCTTAGGTGTTACTACTAACTTTTAAGGCTCTAGGTCTTGAATAACCGGATCTATCAACGGATTCGGACAGTATCGATGAAGCATTCCATATACTATCTTTCACCCATGGGATTTTCTAGGGGTCTCTTTCAAGCTTGCCCAGTCGTTTGCGATACTACTCGTCCTCCACCTGCTCCATGGCGGCAATGCCATGTGCTATGCACTTCCTCCTCGTACATCCGAGAAAGAGCATCAAGCACCTGCTGCAGAGCTCCATTCCGGCATACGACCTCAAAATCTTATTTGAGGAGGTCAAGTGCCCATCGCGCCAATCGGCCTGTTGGATCGTGAAGGTTGTGTAACCATCGCAGCGAACTGTGGTCGGTGATCACTGTGAAGTAGAAACCCTCTACATAGTGTCGAAATTTTCTAACTGACCAGATCAGGGTTAACACTTCTTTTCTGTAACCGAGTATTTTCTTTTTGCGTTCGATATCGTCCTATTCGCAAAAGCTATTACTCTCTCAACGACATCTTGCACCTGCATCAAGACTGCTCCCAAGCGAAAATTGCTCGCGTCGGTCTGGAGCACGAATGGGACTGCGAAATCCGGGCACGTCAAATTGTGCTGCCGCAATTTGTTCCTTAACCTTAGCGAACGGGCTTTCCTGTTCGGTATCCCACTCCCATGGGACATACGTTCTAAACAATTTGTTTATTGGTTCCGCGTCTGTCGCAAAGTCGGGTATAAAACGACGGTACCACAGCGCCATTCCCAAGAACTTTCTCAGTTGCTTAAATGTTTTTGAGACTGGATACGAAAAAGGGGGCTTGACTTTGTCCGGATCAATCTGAAAACCCTTCTGATTAACGAGGAACCCGAGATAACGAACACACAGTCTCCCGAATTCACACTTCGGTCTATGACTCGAGCTACCAATTCTTAAAATTTACCCTCAACATATCTACCGTTTGGGAGCCACAAAACATAAGGTGCATGGTTACCACTGCAAATGCGTGTGTAAGCGTAAAATGCACGACGCGAAATTTGGTTTCCTTAGGTTTTCTGCTGCACGATAATTGCCAGTGAATCGGAGAAGTGATTATTGTACGATTTACCAAGAAATATTTCGTTAACGGTTAATAACTACGGTTAATCGTAATAATAGTATTGGGATCCTCTGCGCTACAATACGCCATCTATTTTATTAATGCGGCTGAAATGTGAACTCGCGAAACCAGGTTGGATTTTGAAGATGCAATATAATTTGAGCCTAACAACCATTTTTTTATTATTTCGCATAGTTTGAACTACTAAGCAGATAAAAACAATTGAGATTCATTGGAAACTAAGTGTTACATATATAATTAATATAATATTTTTGCACGTTTTGAACCAAATAATTTTCTATCTGTATTAAAAAATTCATTTCAGCTTATGGTGTGTTGAAACTTTCATGATTTAGTGAAATAATTATTTTATTGACAAAAACAGTTTTAACAGGAAATGATTTTTTTTACTGAATATGATAAAGACTCTACATTTAACACTGAGTTTTCGAAAAATATTAATTTTTTGTGTTCACTTATTGTTCTTAACTAGTAAAAACAGTGGTTAAATTGGTTTTGAGTTCAATTTAAAATTAAACTTAAAAATGCTACCTGGTTCAGTAAGTTCGCGACAGTGGCGCACCTAGCAACTAAGATACCAATTCGCAAAAGAAAATTAAAGACCAGAAAAAAAGACAAACTTTATTTTTTAAACTTAATCACAATAGTATCAAATATTTTAATAATATTATAATCACAAATATTTAATTAATTGATTTTTATGATTTATTATAATTTATTGAAAAGTTTGCCTTAAATGTAAAATTGAATTTCTTTAACATATATGTAAATTATGTAAATCTCAATAACATTTAAAAATTGCCTAATTTATTAAAAGACTATAAAAATATTTTAATAGTCCCTAACTTATCCGAATTTTTCTATTGAAATCTACTTGCATTCACTTTCTATTCACTACAATTAAATAATGAAGAGGGTAATATGCATTATACAATTCATCAGACTTCATCCAACATCAATCGTATGATGCAGATTCGTTTCTGTTAAAGAGAACCTGCACTTCTTTATTCCGTTTAACATCCTCTAAACTCCATTTCATTGAGAAGTTGAAACGACTCATAAGTTTCTTCTGTCAATCGTAAATCACGAATTGAGATGACTGATGCAACAACTCGATAAGCGCTCAAAACGCGTTGAATTATTATCCAGCCGGGAAAATCTATGGACTAAAAAAATTTGTCAAAACGTAAAACAAAATATACATTCTTATTCTTAATATATAAGCGATGACTTTAAGCAACACCTTTTGTTTAAAAAGCTAATATTTTTTTGTTCAATAACAAATTGATTTCGAACGAAAACCACGTTTTACCAACTTCAACCAGTAGGCAGCAAGTTGAAGTCAACAGAAGCTACCGCTGCAGTGCTCGGCTTTTCGGGGTTTGTTCTTAAGCAACTAGCCAGCAGCGGCAAAGAGCAATTAGATATGCACTAATCTAAAAACTGAGTACACAAAAATTGAAGGTTTATATGACTGATGGCGCAATTTTTCAAAAACAACCCCTATCATAAATAAACTAACCTAAAATTTAAATTTGCAATAATTTGAAAATAGAGTACACCAGAATTGAGGGGTCATGTTTGGCTCTTCAACGGTCACCAAATCAATTTTCCAAAACCATCCCTTGACATTAGGAAACTGTCCCTCACTTAAAAGTGCTGATATACTGCACTAAATATGCATCAATCATAAAACTGAGTACATTAGCATTCAATGCTCATTGGAGAATTTTGTGTGGCCCAAGGCGCAATTATTAAAAAACGTCCCCGAAATCAATTTTCCAACACCATCCCTTGACTTTAGAAAACTACTAGTGTTATATGATGGGTTACATAAACCCTTACTTAGTTTATCTAAGTCTGGTCTCTATACCTCTCGTTTTTTTCATTCTCCTTAGCTATGATGTTTTTGTCAGCTGGTGCCGAAAATTCAATAACGAACGTGGTTCGCTTCTCGAATTCAAAAAGAACCATGTCAGGCCTGGAGTGTGCGATAGAAAAAAATTTCCAAGAATATAAAGTTCCAGCATATGCGGCACCTCTCATTCTCGACAATTGACTCGATTTCCCTAGGAGCATTTAGAGGAGCGATATTCAGGTTAATGAATGTAATAGTGACAGAGATGTTAATAAAGCACTCTTAGTGCCGCATTGTTCCTTTGGATGTAGGTCGTAGTTGCATGAGTGGGACATCAAGATAGTATGTAAGCTAAATGCTCGGGATGTGCATGGCGACCAGCAGCTATCATCGGGCACGTCTCGGCTCAAAATGTGGCGACGGTATGTTAAGGTGGAAATGACACCGTCTCTTATCGAGGAGCTATTCACAAAAGTTTTTCTCTTGTGCTTCCTCAATCCTGGCTTTCAGGAGTCAATACTTGAGATAGATAAGATTTGATGTATTTTGCTCATCCTTATTACTGAAGTTAAGTACAAGTGATTCGGCTTCCTTGTCCATGGAACCACTCGAACCACCACTCGAAAGTTTCAGTTTTATCTCACAAAAACACTTTTGACGCATAGAGAATTACAAATACTAATTTTTAAAAATGTTATGAAGCATATAGATATGTGAATATATACTTAAAAGAATTGAATTAAAAAAAATACCCTGCAAAAAAATCAATTTGTGAAATTTTGTATGGGTGAGCATGGGGGGATCTTATGCACTGATACAATACTCTTTCTTGCACATTATCAGCACGTTTAGATAAGGCATGGTTTTTTAATATTAAGTGATCGTTTTCAAAATTGATTTTGGGGGCGTTGGAGAGCTTTAAATGAGCCTTTAATTCTGATGCACTCTATTTTTAGATTAGTGCATATTTAATTTCTAGGGTAGTTTATTTATGATTTCGCTATGGGACATGCAAGAGACGTTAATGAGCCTTTAATTCTGAGGTACTCAGTTTCACGATAAGTTTATATTCAGTGCACCTTATCAGCACTTTTAAGTAGGGGGTGGTTTTATAATGCCAAGAGATGGTTTTGGAAAGCTGATTTTGGGGGCGTTGGAGAGCCCAAAATAAGCCTTTAATTCTGGTGTACTCAATTTCTAGATAAGTGCATATTTATTTTTAGGGTAGTTTGTTTATGATAGGGATTGTTGTTGAAAAATTGCACCGTGGGTCATGCAAGAGCCTTCAATCAGCCCTCAATTCCCGTGAAAGAAAAAATTTGATATAACGAATATTTCTACCATGGTACTGCTAGATTTACGTAAATCTGGCAGTACCATACATTTTTTTGAAAAAATTCAGAGCCCACAATTTGGATTTTGGTTATTAGATGAGCCTTAAATGAGCTCTCAATTCTGACATAGGTCTAATGTTCTTTGGACAAAGTAGTACTTTCAGCTTTACCCATCTAAAGAGCAACAAAATGCGTCAGCTGCAGCGTGTTTTGACTTCAACCCGCTACCATTTCTATAATTTTTTACCAATTCTCTTTAAATTTTCAGAAAATCTTTCTCGAAGTCTAGTGGAGAACTTTCACGCGGCAAGTTATTTCAACTAATATTTTTGCGATGACTGTCCCACCGGTCCAAGTTGGCGAAACGTGGTTTTTCTATTCCTAATTACTTGAATGATTCTAATGTGTTATTACTCAACCCGTTCTAACGGAGTAAAAAGTGTTGTTCTCCATTTCAAAAAATGAAGTTGAACGTTGGCAAGGAAATTTTGCATGATTTAAGAAATTTAGTATGAGATTCTAAAGGATTTGAAATATTTTAGTGAGAGAGTATTTTAAAAGGTTCCAAGGCATTTTCAATTTTTTACATTACTTTAATATGAGATGTTAGAGAATTTGATACATCTTAGTATATTTTAATAGATTTCAAAGCATTTTAAATAAATTTCAATAATTTAAAGCGATTTCAAAGAATTTTTACCACCGAATCGTAGCAGTAACGAAGAGCCTTCATCTGATGATGCCATTGAGGTTTCATTCGACTTGATCAGGGTCAGCATCACCTGATTCTTTCGCCATGGTTTCGGTTTCTCTCTAATTATCGTTCTTTTATTAAGAACGATGGTATTCTCAATTTCTACCTTGCGAGTTACCGGGGTCTGGTTCACCAAAGTCGACGGAGGTTCTAAGGAGTGAGGTTCGCATTTCGATCCATCCCTACTATTGCTGGCTCCGCTAACTCCAGCCTGTTCCCTCCCAGTAAGCATTGGTCGTCCTAAGGGGTCAATTTCGGACTGGAGGAAGAAAGCTCGCATTCTTTCATGGTCACTTCCCATTTTCCACAGCAGCGACAATTATTGCGTCTACGATTGTTCGGACAATTAATTTAGCAGTGATCCTTTTGGCGGCAGTTCCAACAATCGACCTCAGGATCATCCTACTGTTTTTCCGAGGAGGATCTTGAAATCCAATTCGATCTCGAAATCCTTCGGCCTAGTTGAGAGCTAAGATAGGCATAGACACTAACAACTCCTGGTCCTTGAGGAAAGAGGTGGCTCTGCCTCCTTCAAGGTTGGGCCGTTATATTGAGTAGGGCTTTCTGGCTTTCGCTGTACTGTCGGTTGGTGGGTAATATGTAGCCTAATTCGTAGGGCCACTTACCCAGGGCGTCATAATGCTACGTCTTAATTCTTTGAGACCTGGTGTCAACATTCGCGAAACAGGGATCTCCCACAACGTTGGCTCCCATGTTCTCACTAACAAATCCTGTTAACCTAGTGGATGGTATCATGGGCCTCTCACCCCTCCCCGTTCACATGTCTCTCCTGTGGACGAGGGTGCAGGATGTCGATAATGCACCCTAATAATCTAATAATAATAATCTAATAACGCTCACTCATAATAAGTGGATGTTATCATGGGCCCCTCACCCCTCCACCCTTCACATGTCTTCTGTGAACGGGGGTGTAGGATGGTGATAACAGACCCCTTAGAGCCTAATCTCCCTTCATTTTCTGCCAATATTGGTGCCCATGGGGTATGGTTTCTAACATGGTGAATGGTTGATGGAACCCGATTCTCTGCTTTAAAATTTCCGGGGGGCCTCGCACAGACTCATCGGTCCCTCCGCTCGATTATACCTGCTGTTTTGGGAACTCATTCTCTGGGTACCAGGGTACCCCCTGGTTGCCCCCCTGACGAGCGATATACTGCCACAGACGCTCACACAGGACCTCATCTACTCCGTTCGTGTTTAAATGAACCTTTAACGTAGCTGGTGTTTCGTTAAATTTTGGATTCTACAGTAAATCGGGGTCTTCTCGATTGTCCCCTCACGTTGCTTTCTCTAACCTAAGTCGTATTAATGCATTCATCTTTGTTAATTGGAAACCATTGACTGCAAAAACTGGAAAAACGCCTGAAAGACTTTTTTAATTTAATAATATCACTTGATTTTGCGAGACCTGTCTCGCTATACTGACGATTACGTGAAAATTCCGGAAATTTTCTAGGCACGTGCCGATGTTTACTGATTTTCCGAAAAATTCTGATTTCTTCAAACATCTATTGTACGAAGTGTGTTCAAAAAGTAAGGTGGCTTTTCAATTTTCCCAAAACTGAAGAGACCCATGAAAAGACATCGATTTTCAACGATTGAGGAGATAAAACTGCATCGCTGAAAGAACTCAAGGCTATACCACAAAATGATTATCAGAAGTGCTTCGATGATTGGAAGAAGCATTCGCACAAGTGTAATTTTTTTTCGCCCTTCACAACACTCCGGACTTAACCATAGCCTCAGAATTATCCTATATCAACCAACTAAAATGTTTTGTTACTAGGTATCCTTTCAGTAAGGGGGGGGGGGGCTAAGCGGTGGGTACACCAAGACGATACCCACAATACGGTAGCTGTCGTGGGCCAGAAAGAGGATTTATTCTATTAAGATCCAGAATCTCGCGACACTAAATCTGACTTATTTATTTAGATAAACGAAATAAAAAGTTATTCACATAAACCGAACACTCTTTCGATACTCTGGATCGCTATGAGACACGGGTTCTAACCTAGCCCTGCTTGCAAAGACAGTGTTAATAAATCTTCAGATTACACCTTTGACATTTCGCGAGGGAATCAAATACTAGCTAATTTTCTCAAACGCGGATATGAACTACAGAACTCTTTACAGCACTTGAATTTACTACTCTACTATTTTAAACCCTTAAAAAAATTAATTTTGCCGGGGCTGAAAAAGAAAACTAATGGAACGCGGAGAGAAAACCGATTTCGGGAACCCGCGCACGGCGTGAGAAAGTCACCGTAGACACCAGAGCCATGTTCTACTACTTCCACTTTCCTAAGCAGTTCATCTCCCAAATCGTTTAGCGAGATTAGTTCAACCAAACTTATCACTTTTTGCCTTTGAGCCGAACGTCTCTCCAAGCATCGAGCCTCGCGGGGTCTCCATTGACTTGTCACCTTTTCATCGAAACACTCGCGACAATCAATTGAGCTATTCGCAGATCAAAGTTGCGGCTGTTGTTTGCTGGTCGTTTTTGTCATCTTGCCGCTGTTTTCCGTCGGGCCTTACCAATTATCTGCAAGGCCTCCATTGATTGGCTAGTGTCAACGGACGAGCTCCCATGGGCTCCTCCGCCAATGTGCGCCTTTCGTGGTAGAGTCCCTCCAGTTGATTTATTCCGACCTACGGACCACGGGAGTTGATATTGGCTGTGTGCACGCTACTTTTAGTGTGGCTACCATGGATCGTGCCTAGTCGCCTAGAAACGTCGCTAACATGTACCAGTTTCCCCTCTGATGCCAGCGCGTGGTCGCTCGTTTACGTGATGTTGCAGGAGTGGTTGTGCCTGCTACGATGGCCCATCCGGTACTGCTAATCGCTGGTGGTCGCTGAACCAACGCCTCATGCCACCCGCACCTGGACTCTGGTTTTGGTAAGCCCCCACCCTCCCTGGTGTCTTAGCGTGTGATCACAGTTTGGCTGATGACCGGTTGGTGCTGCCTCTAGGGAGCGACGCGAACATGTTGCGCAGTCCTGTCCGTATTCGGCCCTTTGATCTATGGATTCTGGTGAAAGGCTATGGTGCTGTCTGCTCCGTGTTACTGTCCCGTTATTTTTAAAATAGATAACCTTCTTACTGTTCAATTTTCGGGATTAGTTTCTTTAACATTAATGCCAATCACAGTCTTGCTGTCATTTGTATATAATCGGAATCTGCTTGACAATCAGCAGAAAATGCTCCATAGATATTTTTTTCATAAATCATACATGACAAAATTATAATTAAGACGAAATTTAAACACCATTTTACCATTTTTGATTAATGGGTGCATATTGAAGACACATAAGAGGAAAATCTTCTATTTTCAACCACTATCAGTTAATATATTTATTTTTCATTAAATCCTACTCCCAGATGACGTTCAAAGTTTGATTTATAGATTCTCAAAATATATTTATGTTTACTTTATCGAAATTTTGACACTTGAAGCTTTTGTTAATATTAACTTACTTTGGGATTACATTTGGGCTACATATCTTTTGGAATATTAAGAAATTTTTCATTTTTGTTGGGAAAATTCTTTGATAAAAATCTCTATTTTATATCTTACAGATGGAGGCGTTGGGTCGTCATCAGAAAGAGATGGTCGACGGCAACCTGAAGGCGACACTAACCATGTTGCAATTTCTATAAACCCATCGTCAAGTCCTAGCGATTCAAATTCGGGCAGTTCAGGTTAGTATATTGTAAATTTTTTTAACTAAATTTTTGTTTTGCCAGTTAAGACAAAATCTGAGTTTTATTTTTAACCACCAAGAAATGATTGTTCTTGCTGAACTCCACTGAACCCTCGAGACCTTTGAAACTTTCCAATATTAACTTACCAAAGTGCATATTATTATAAAAAATTTAATTACGTCTCTTTTTTTGGATATATAAAATTGCTGTAACTTTCCCCAGTTTTGAACTAAATCCGAAAAATCCGCCTTTTTTCAACTTTCTGTAAATTTCAAATATTTAAGGAGATTTATGGAAACTCTTTGGAATTTGCGAATTTTTTAATAATTTATTAAAATTGTGGAGATTTTTCGAGAATTTACAAGAAATTTTTTGAACCGCTCATTAATTCACCGGTAACTTTTATCAACAATTCTGTCAGACGCGTACGCACTAGCTCAGGCTATAATTTTAAAAATGTACAGACGATGATGGATGAAATGCATCTATCAAGGCGTAGCAATGACACAAATGGTTTAATTGTCACAAGTTTACCTGGAACTTGATATAATTTTGGTTTTGTGGTGCTCGATTACAAATTTTTGGATTTCGTAAAAAAAATTTTCTGTCCAAATGTAATATCTTATAGCTGGAAATAATGAGCAGCAAATCCATGAACAATTCAGTGGGCTGGGTCTTCATAACAACAACGATGTTGTTATTCCTATTAGATCATCTTCAAGTCGTAGCTATTCAGGTTCTAGCCGATCAACTTTAAGCGATTCAGGTTAGTATTTTTTCATTCTTTTTACTAAAATATTTTTTAGGAAATTCAAAACAGAATCCTTATTTTATTTCTTAACCAACAATAATTTGTTCTCGCTGAACGCCGTTGGCTTCTGGAGACCTGCGAAACAAGTTTCGAATTTTAACTTCAGAAACCACATATTATTATAGGGAATCTGATTACCCCTTTTTAAGTTATAAT
>NC_046657.1:60955872-60973150 GCF_010883055.1 Belonocnema kinseyi
GACAACTCAGCGGCGCCACTAAAGAAAAACAAAATGTCATATAATGCATATTTTTTTGCTACTTTTTGCTATTTTTTACCCAAAAAAAAATTAATTTTTTGCTCCATTTGTTTTCGAGAAAACAGGCCGGTGCTAGCTTGCCGGAAACTCAGCAGCGCCCTCTAAGAAAATCATTCAAAAATCAATAAATTAAACAAAATTAATAGGTTATATTTTTTTGCTTTACAATGAGCTAAGGATCGCTTTTGTTAAGTCAACCCTTATTTTAAAAAGCAATCCCCTGTGCTGCACAAGCTTATTTTAAAAAAATGAAAAAATCAAGATGAAAAACACTTGTAAGCCATAAACACGATATTTTTAAAGCATAATTAAGCGTAATTATTTAAGCTTAATTATTTCTCACTCATAGTCGTTTAAAAAATAACCGCCGCAATGTGTATCAAAGACTCCTTTTCCTCTGGAAAATTCTCAAAAAGTTAATTTTTTTATAATTTTCTTACCTAGGCCGTAGAGAGGGATTGCTTTTAGAAGTTAAGGGTTGAAGCCAAAAAATCGTAAAGGGTATTTTTGAGAAGCCCAAAAATCAAAGACTCCATTTACACTGGAAAGTTTTAAAAAAGATTATTTTTTGACCAATTTATATCTACGGGGTACAGAGGGGTTGATTTTAGACGTTAAGGTTTGAAGCCAAAAAATCGGAAAGGGTATTTTTGCGAAGCCCAAAATCAAAAAATTCCATTTCCTCTGGAAAACTCTCAAAAAGTTAATTTTTTACAATTTCTTATCTACGTGGCAGAGAGGGGTTTCTTTTAGACGCTAATGGTGGAAGCCAAAAAATCGGTAAGGGTATTTTTGAGAAGCCCAAAATTCAAAGACTCCATTTACACTGAAAAATTTGCAAAAAGATTATTTTTTGAAAATGTTATATCTACGTGGTAAAGATGGGTTAATTTTAGACGCTAATGGTGGAAGCCAAAAAATCGTAAAGGGTATTTTCGAGAAGCCCAAAATTCAAAAACTCCATTTACACTGAAAAATTTGCAAAAAGATTATTTTTTGACAATGTTATATATACGTGGTAAAGATGGGTTAATTTTAGACGTTAAGGGTTGAAGCCAAAAAACCGGAAAGGGTATTTTTGAGAATTTCCCAGTGCCAATGAAGTTTCTGATTTTTAAGCTTCCCAAAGTACCCTTTTCGACTTTTTGGCTCCATCCTTAACGTCTAAAATCAACGCCTCTCTAATATGCACATATAAATTTGTCAAAAAATAATCTTTTTGAGAATTTTCCAGTGTCAATGGATTCTTTGATTTTTGAGCTTCTTGAAAATACCCTTTTCGATTTTTTGGCTACAAGCCTTAACGTCTAAAATCATCCCCTTCCCACTAGGTAGATATAACTTTGTAAAAATAATTTTTTGAGAATTTTCTGGTGCCAATGAAGTCTTTGATTTTTGGGCTTCCCAAAAATACCCTTTCCGATTTTTTGTCTTCACCCCTTAGCGTCTAAAATCAACACATCTCTACCACGAAGATATAACATTGCCAAAAAATAATCTTTTTTAAAATTTTCTAGTGTAAACGCAGTCTTTGATTTTGGAGCTTTTCAAAATACTCTTTTCGATTTTTTGGCTTTAACCCTTAACCTCTAAAGGCAACCCCTCTCTACAACTTAGATAAGAAATTGTAAAAAAATTAACTTTTTGAGAATTTTCCAGAGGAAATAGAGTCTCCGATTTTTAGGCTTCTTAAAAATACCTTTTTCGATTTTTTGGCTTCAACCCTTAACGTCTAAGATCACCCCCTTCCCACCACGTAGATATAACTTATAAAAAAAATATTTTTTTGAGAATTTTTTATTGTCAATGGAGTCTCTGATTTTTAGGCTTATCAAAAATACGAGTACCCTTTCCAAATTTTTGGGTCCAACCTTTAACGTCTGAAATCAACCCCTCTCTACCACGGAGGTATAACTTTGTCAAAAAATAATCCTTTTGAGATTTCTCCAGTCTCAAAGGAGTCTTTGACTTTTGGCCTTCTTGAAAATACTCTTTCCGATTTTTTGGCTTGAACCCTTAACATCCAAAGTCAACCCCTCGCTACCACGGAGATATGACTGTGTCAAAAAATAATCTTTTCACAAATTTTCCAGTTTCAATGGAGTCTTTTATTTGTGGGTTTCTCAAAAATACCCTTTCCGATTTTTTGGCTTCATCCCTTAATGTCGAAAGTCACCCCCTTTCCACCACGTAGATATAACTTTGTCAAAAAATAATCATTTTTGGAATTTTCTAGTGTCAATAGAGTCTTCTATTTTTGGTTTTCTCAAAAATACCTATTCCGATTTTTAGGCTCCAACCCTTGACGTCTAAAATCAACCCCACTTTACCTCATAGATATTAATTTGTAAAAAATAATTCTTTTGGGGAATTTTCCAGTATGAATGGAGTCTCTAATTTTTGAGCTTTTTAAAATTGCCAATATCGAGCCCAAAATAAGCCCAAAATCTGATAGATCTAATTGTCGTGCTTGTAGTTAATTAAAGACATTAAGAGATGCTTGGAAAAGTCAATTATATTTTTGACTATACACACATAGACCGGAAAATGATATACATTGCAGCGGTTATTTTTGAAACGAATATGAGTGAGAAATAATTACGCTTAATTACGTGATTTTATTTCAGGATATTGTTTTTTTATATAAGCGTAAATTTTGCAAAAGCGATTGATATGGCATTGGAGAATAATGGGAGAACACAACAATCAGGTGGACAAAAGTCCAAACAATTAATTTGTACAATTTTTGACTTCAGTCTTCAGGTTTGTATTCGGATGAAAATACGGTGGTTGTTTTTGTAACAATTAGGGGCGAACCATAACTTTGCTTCTTAGTTATGCTTTAAAAATATCGTGTTTATGGCTTACAAGTGTTTTTTTTCTTGATTTTTTCATTTCTCTAAATACGTTTGTGCAGCACAGGGGGTTGCTTTTTAAAATAAGGTTCGAGTTTACAAAAGCCATTCATAGTTTATTGTAAAGAAAAAAATAGCAAAAAAATCTAGCCTAGTCATATTTTTAATACTGTTTTTTAATACTTTCTTCATTACAGGGGGTAGTTTTTTTGAATAAGGGTTAACTTTACAAAAGCCATTGATAGCTCATTGTAAAACAGAAAAATAACAAAAAATATAACCTAGGAATATTAATTAATTTATTGATTTTTGAATGATTTTCGTAGAGGGCGCCGCTGAGTTGTCGGCAAGCTATCGCCGCCCTGTTTTCTCGAAAACTAATATAGCAAAAAAATTATTTTTTTTTTGTAAAAAATAGCAAAAAAGTAGCAAAAAAATATGCATTATATGACATTTTTTTTCTTTAGTATCGCCGCTGAGTTGCCTGACCTTATATATATAGTAAAGACAACCTAATTCTGAAACAAGGTTATGTTGCCCAGGATTCATAACGCATTCCAGATAAATAATGAGGTAGGAATTAAAAACCATGTAACAAAATATTAGAATGTGGTCACAAAAATTCTCGGGACGCAGTTTTTTTGGGAAATCTTTTTTATTTGTTGAAATCATTGAATTATTCGAAATCTATAATTAGTAAAAAAAAAATTCTAAAATGTTTTGAAACCTTTTAAAATCTTTTAAATGTTTTAAAATATTTGTAATATGGTATACTGTGTCCTTTTCAAAATCTTGTAAACCCTTTACATCTTTTGAATGTTTAAAAATCTTTGTGAAATTGTTATGAAATATTTAGAATCTGATATACACGCCTTTTATAAAATGTTCAAAATCATTTCAATATTTTTAAATCTTTTACACATTTTGAAATCTTTATTTACGTACAACCTGCAGATATTCACTTTGTTTAATTAATTAAGTTTGAACTACAAAACGATTATTAACGTACCGTAATATTAGTAAAAATCAACTCTAAATTTTAAGAAAGTACTTAATGCAAGTCCCGAATGCATTTGTGAACAATTTTAATGTTGTTGTACATTTTTTTAAATTCGTAAACAATTATTTATTTGAAACGCTCGATGAATCCTGGGGAACGTAACCTTTTTCAGATTTAGGTTATGCCTATATTTTGCGCACGTATGCTAGAGTTTATATCATTATATTCCCTATGACTACATAGTAAACGTCCTTACTGTACATATGAAAAACTGCAAACGCTCCCAGCGAACCAGCGGTAAAATTTCAGCCACAAGCACGTCTCACGATCGTGAGATAGGTGGTTACAGTCTGTAAAGGACTCACTACGACGTTCCGGCAAAATTTTCGTGAACTTTGAGGACACGGAGCGTACCAAAGGACGACCGGTTCTGCATTCATCCCGAAAGTGTTTTAGCATATTGTTGACACGCAGGGTTTCTTTTCCGGCTATTAACGAGTGAAAGCTTGGCACCTCCAAAAGCGCCGATGATAAAGACGATTAGTTAGAATATTCCAGGTACAATCGTTGCAACTCTCTTTCTTTTCATTTACCTTGGCTATGATGTTTTTGTCAGCTGGTTCCGAAAACTTGATGCCGAACATGATGCGCTTCTCAAAGACAAGAAAAACCATGTCAGGCCTCGAGTGTCCAACAGAAATAACTGTCGAGAGTATAAAGTTCCATTATTATGGCGTCACTTCTCATTCTCGACAATTGACTCAATTTCTCGAGGAGCATTTAGAGAATCGATATTAAGGTTAATGCCGTAATAGCGATAAAGATGCTCATAAAGAACTCTTAGTGCCGTATTGTGCCTTTGGGTGTAGGTCGTTCCCGCGTGAGTTGGACAACTAGATAGTATGTGAACTAGATGCTCGGGGAGTGCATGGCACGCCCTGTAGCTATCATCGGAAATGTCTTGGCTCAAAATGTGGCGGCGGTATGTTAAGGTGGAAATGACACCGTCTTGGCATGCAAAAATGAAACTTTTTTCACCAAATTTCAATCTGAGTGATTTCAGGAAAGCAAAAGTTAGCTTATACGATATTGACTGATCCTCCACATTTCTGTGGAAGATACCGTGCATCCTCTCATCTTGGAGCTGTTCACGAAAGTTTTTTCTTGTTCTTTCATAATCCGGGCTTTCAGGAGTGAGTACTTGAGATAGATAAGAGTTTATGCATTTTGCTCACCCCTAATAATGAGGTTCAGTTCGAGTGTTTCAGCAGCCTCTTCCGCTGCTTTGTACAGAAACGCTCCTTTATCTACTTCTTCGTGCTTTCCAACCATTTTAATGAGAGGGTCTCTTCCGTTTGCGACTCTATGCGCTGTACCCAGAATAATCCTGTTGTGAAGAGATTCAAGATTCAATATTCCACGACGAACTCCACGGCGCAAAATGAAAAGTTGCGGAACAGAAGACTTAAGATGCATGCTTTGTTTCATGTAAATAACCTTTCTTGTCCCGATATCAAGGGCTTTGAGCTCGTTCTTCGTCCATGGAACCACTCCAATTGAATAGAGTATTACTAGGACGGCAAGTATACTCGTTGCAGATACTTTGTTCCTCGCCGACAGTTCGGAAGACCAAATCTGACGGATAAGACGTTTCTATCTGCTTTTAAGTGTATCCTTCATAGATGTCATATCCTGAATGCGGCTCTTTGGCACGCCCATCACTACCTCCTCAGTAGTGATGGGTGGAAATTTTTCATCATGTGTTATGAGGGCATCACACAGCTCTTTGAAGCTAGTTATATTTTCTGAGTCTTCGTCCAGTCTATGCTGAACTTCGTAGACTTCTCTCCAAAATACTTCGACCTCCTCTAGTTTGGGTGGGTGTTCGACAGTAACTGGAGGTTCTTGTAAGAGTCGAGATGGGTCAGAGAGAAACTGTTGATTTTCTTTGGCCCATCTCTCCCTCCGCTCTAGACTTCTCTTAGCGTCAGATAGTATCCGTATTCTCTCAACAATATGCTGCCTGATGGTCAGCAGCTTTGACTTGTTAAGTGTGTGATAACGGGTCCGGAGTTCGCGCGCGAACTTTCGAACCTTAGAGTAAAAATTCCTGCCAGATATGATGTAGTCAATCACACACTAAATGCGGGACGCGTACTGTCTTGACAAGCCTATCTTTATGGCGAGTTGATGCATTCGTCTTTTGGTCTTCTGATCAACCGTTGGTTTTGTTATACGAGTCGTATCGGCCAAAGCTCTAGCTTCATTATACACACAATAATTGATAGCTCATAGGTCGGATTCTTTAGAAAAATTTCCACGAAGCTTCTCAACGATTTCAGCCAGATCTTTAGGTTTGAGAGAATCCTTGGTGTTGATGTTTCTCCGGATCATTAAGCATCGCTCTTCCTCTATCGGTTGCCTGCTTGCGGCTTGTCTTAGTCTTCAGCATGGTTTCGCAGACGTCATGCAGTCGTGCCATGTAAACCTGTTAAGGGACCACACTCGCAGCGCAGCACTCTAGCAAATCGTGATTGAGTCGCTCCGTCCACCTTAGGGTCCCAAAAGTCCCAAAAAGGGGTTCGTCCATCCTTGTAGAGCCCCACATGCAAGGTTATGGCTGCTATTTTTTCAATTCGGAAAAAATCGAAAATCATCATTTGTTAAAATTTATTTTTTTGTGAATGCAAATCAGGATTCAGTGAGTAAAGGAAAAGTGTACTTAACTGCAGACAAGCTTGTCCAGAATGCAATGGCATTACCTATTCAAATTGTTAACTAGAAACAGTAGACAATGATGATAATGAACTAGAAGATCTCAAGTACCTCTTGGTAATAATTATTTTTAGATTATTATTACGAGTTGATAGTTCAGGATCGCCAAAAGAATTAATCACTTTAAATAATTATAATTTAAGTATATTTAAGAGCAACAGGTTACACTGTCTCTTGAACAAGCGGTTGACAAAAACTAACTAAACCGATACGAAGGGGCTGCTCTTATATTAAAGACGGATGTACATTGTATTAATTATTCCTGACGTGCCTGAAGGCGTTTGTATATTTTATTCATTACAAATATGATATAGAGTATCGTTATTATTATATTGTTCATATTGTTCATAATTTAGAGTACATAACACCTCCCTCCTTACACATTATTTCGTCCTAAAAATTTTTCGATTTAGAAACGAATTCTTCTCGCATTTAACAATGTTAATAGGGATGTTCGTGGTTGTACTGCTTCTTAGGCATACATCTAGTCATATATCTTAGTATTGCACACTTTAAAAAAGAGTATATACTTACTGACCCTATTGCTTGTAGCCTAAACGATTTGACCATTCTGAAGTAGTTTTTCTCCAACCTTTTGGGTTTTTAAGAGTGAACATATTATTTAGTATACTGTCGACATCGCTCAAACTAAGTTGTTCTTTCCTAAGAAAATCTATATTAATTTTCTTGGGCATTGAAAATGATTTATCCTCTAGGTAATCTAAGTTTTCTAGGTGACGTTGCATATCATAGTTGTGGAAATTATAATATATTCTCCTATTAATGGTACATATGTATCTCTATGGAGTGAGTAAGGAGACTGAGAACATGCTTTTTCTGCGTAACTTCTCAGTAAACTTGCTTCACAAGTATTTGTTTCATAAATGTTTAAATTAGGCTTATTTCTTTTACATATTAAATGTCTATCTATTTTCTTACATTTTTTAATTATATCCTTATCGGCCGGTACATAGCTATCTTCAAATTCAATTATAAAATAATGATCGAGAATGAAGGAAAGGAATATTTTACCAAACTTAGTCGGAATGGGGATATTATTGTTATGAGGGAAACTTCCTTTTTTCAATTATCAGAATATCAATAATGTAACTAAATAATCTATTTACTACTACTATTGATATTGAGCTTCTATTAAGAATCTTTTTTTAGTTGCCTTGAAATGGTATTTTGTTCTATGTTGCATCTCAAATCCTTTGTAATGTATTTTTTAAGATTTCAGGTGTTAAGATCTGCGGATGTATGATATCATATCTACCATTATTTATAGCATCTATTGCTGTATTAATATTTTCATTTATTTCTTTAATCAAGACAGTTATTAAAATTAATTTCATATTATTGAAATTATTTTTAGTTTCGAAATTTAGTTCTTCAATTTCTTAAGATTTAAATGTAATTTTATCGCAATCCGTGTCTAATACTATTTTGAGAATTTTTGTTTGGCTATATGAAAAGGAAAATATATTCTCATTGCCATTATATAGTTTATCGAATTCTAAATTGATTTGGTTTAAATCTGATTCAGTTAGGGTTCTAGAAAGAGTTTTAGAAATATCGCTATAAAATTAACTAATCGTCTTTTATGTCTTTGTTTTCTAAGTAACTTACGTAAAATAGTGATTTTATTTACTAATTTGTTACTCTATGTTTTATTATTATTATTTTATTTTTCGCTGCACATTTATTTTCGCATGTCTTTTCGATTGAATTAAATGTTCGTTCTGTGGCTTAAAACCTGTTTTCCGTTTTGGGTAAATTAACTCCTATAATTATTTTCCAAATCTCGTGGTACAGGTAGGCTTTACCAATTTCCTCCATGTGGATGTTGCCATACATTTCCTGTATTACGTAGTTTGCTTTGCTTGTGTTTTCGTTATCACCATCCATAGTGACAGAATCACTATTTTTCTGGAATATAAAATGGCATCGTGTTTAAGATTTTGATTAGATTTTTTAAAGTTGAATTCATTCTTTCTTTGTCACCATTCGCCTGTGGGTGGAGAGACGTTGTTATTGTATGCTTGATATTTAATGCATCTTGAAATTGCTGCATTATTTCTGATAAGAAATTTGTTACATGAAAGGTGAGTATTGTTTTAGGGGCTCCTAATGTATTTATATAATGATCAATCATGCTTTCGATTACAGTGTCTGCAGTTTCATTTTTCATGAGCACTAGGACTGTCTACCTTGTTAATCTGTGTTAGATACTAAAAATGTATTTATTTCCTAACTTTGTTTCGGGTAAGGAATCAAAAACGTCCAATGCGATTTTTTTGTTAGGATAAATTGATGTGTCTGAAATAATTAATTGTGCTCAATTAGTTACTTCTTTAGTTACTTCTCTGGTACATAGAATCCTATTTCAGGTCGATAAATAGATTGATATTGAAATATCTCCAAAAGTGTTTCTTTTACTAATGGTGGAAAGGTTGGATCACCAAAAACCAATCATACCATTGTCAATCCTCTATCTCTTTACCAAGAATCCTACGTAACAACCAGCAAAGTAATTATAACCTGACTTTGTCTCTTTGTCTTTGCGGTTCTTTCTTTTGTAGTACCAACAAATAGGTTCAGTTTTATATTATGGAAATCTGAAGTGTTTTGAACGAAATTTTCTCTCTCTCTCTCTCGCAGGAGAGAACTACCCCTCCCCTTTTCTTAGTGTCTCGTGTCAATTCGGAGCTAGTATTCCTGCTAAGCGACGCCAGGACAGGGTAGTGGAGGTTCTGGTAGGGTGGACCCTACCTGGCAGAAAATAAATAAAAAGGAACCTTGAGGCTTGTTCGTGGGTCAGAAGTGTGTGACCCACGGACTCAGTTTACTCAGGCGTGACGAGCAGGTAAGTGGCAGCCGTATTGTGGCTAGGTTTCCCCGCCTGGCCCACCTCTGGTCAGGTCGTGTTAGCGATAGGCACACGGGATTTTGGAAAACCTAGTTACAAAGTCCTCTAAAGGCATTGTCCATTATACTTTGAAATGTTGTAGGTGCGTTTTTTTAAACCAAATGGCATTCTCTTATACTCGAAATGTCCTTTAGTTGTCGAAAATTCTGTACATTTTTTAGATTTTTCGTCCATCGGGATCTGATGAAATCCTGCACTCATGTCGAATGCAGAAGAAAATTTAGCTTGTATTAAGCGGTCGGGAATATGATCCATCACTGGGAGAGGGTATGCGACCTGCTCGGAATCTTTATTGATTTGCCGATAATCTACTAATATTCTAAATTTATTTCCCTTTTTTTGTATAACACATACTGGTAAGTTGAACATGGATAGTGAATGTCGTATTATTCCTTTATCTTATAATTTTTTTATTTCTTCTAAAGTGAATTCTCTCTGCTTCTCATGTAATTTGTGCGATCTAAGGTTTATTACTTTACCTGAATTTAAAGTAATCTTATGCTCAGTCAACATTGTTCATGGTATCGGGTCTGTATCTAATGTGAAGATTTCATTAGATTTAACTATAATCTTTTTCATTTCCTCTCTTACTGAGTTTTCAGTATAATCTAATTTTGAATTTTTTAATAGTACAATTATTCTTGCTGATTCTATTCTATTTACCTTTTAAGAATAGTAAGTCTCACCTTATGATTGAATAGATATTATTTGCTCATATATTTAATAACGATTGGTAAATTTACAGAATTGTTGTTATAATAAAAGAATGGTAAAATTATTTTATTATTATTCATTCGATAAATACCATCAGATATTCCTTCTTGATTTCCTATCCAAATATTTGCGTCTTATAATGCTGCTTCTATTGTGCAGGTTTTATAAGTATTTTCAGCGATGTAGTTGCCGTTCTTATAAAGAGGTAATTTTATGTTATCTAAGATTAGGAATTTTGTTGTGAGGGCGTACCTCTGATATTTTTTGAAGAAAGGTGGTCCAATAATTCCACCTTCCGGTAGAGGAAAATCGTCATCTACTATATGAAAAATATGTGTTTTCTTTGCATATGGTATAAAGGCTGGTTCTAATGACTGGTGTCGATCATTGCTCATTGAAAATTTCTTATGGAATTTTATTTTTTAAATTTATCAGGTAATGCGCTCTCCTTAATGATGTTAATCGATGCTCCCCAGTCAAATAGTAAGTTGTATTCCTTGCCATTTTCTCTTCTTCCTTTAATGGATAATAATTGTCCGTCTACTGCTGATACTCGGCTGAGTCCTCTTATTCTATATGTTCCATTTTTTCCTTTTTCGTCGTTACTTGGTTTTTCTAAGTAATTTTCCTCTTCTTTCTGTACTTTTGTTATCCTGATCTAAGTTTGAGGTGGTCGTTTGGTGTTTTGAGTATTCTGAAAATTTCGAAATTTAGCATAGCATTGCGCTGCTTGATGTCCTAATTTTCCAAATTTATGGTATTCTATTTGCGATCGATGGATTGGTAAAATATTTCGGTTAGGAGTTTTAAATTAAAGTGGTGTTGTATTTGTCTGAGGCCTAGGTATAAATTTTGAAGTTTGTGGCCGTGAGAAATTGGGTATGAGTTTATCAAATTTGGTTTTGTTATTCTATTTTTATTTTTCTTCTTAAACCATATTTCTGCTTTTAGTGCATTTTGCAAAGCTTCATTTAAACTTGAAGGTTTCACTGGCCTTACTTGGTTTCAAATCTCGTCACGTAAGTTCACAACATATTTTTTAAATGCCGCCTTTTCTTCCATTTTCAACGCAATTTTTCTTTCTATTCCCAAACTGTGTTCGGATTGCAGAGCCTGAGTTAATTCATTAAAAACGCTTCTGAAGCGTTGATTATAAATTCCTACGCTTTCAAAGCCTTGTCGGACATTTTCTAATTTTGATCTATAGAACTCCACTGAAGTGGTTATGCTTAGATTTCATTTTAAAGCCGAATATATGTCCTCAAAATTATTTGTTCGAACATGTCTGATCACTCTTTTGACGTCACCTACAATTCGTTCAGTTACAATATAATACAGAAGTAAATTCGGGTTGTCACACTGCAATCGCGCGCGTTTAATTGTTTTCATAAAATCGTTAACTCCTACGACGTCGTTCCCTTCGGGGTTTCTACTGTTCTTATTATATCTTTAGCCCGGATTAAATCATTTCGGTCTTGAACTTGACCGAGTTTGAACAATGAGATTATCTCACAGGGCTATGTCCCACGTTCAGACAAACTCAAAGAAATTCTTTTTTTTGGGTACACAGGCTTTGCGTTGCCAGAACGTTGTCTCTTTCGTCCAATTGCGGGCATCGTAGGGATTTTTTTGGATTTTCGTGGAAATCTATTCTTTCTTCCTCCAAGTTCTTCTCGAAGATAGTCTTCCTTTGAGAACTTGATATTCCGTAGGAATTGACTCGTTGAAGAACTATCCTGGCAGGATCGCGAAAACATTTTACGAGTTAATTGTTCAGGATCACTAAAAGAACTAATAACTTCAAATGAATATAATTTAAGTATATTTAAGAGCAACAGGTTACACTGTGTTTTGTACAAGCGGGTGACGAGAACTAACTAAACCGACAGTCGCGCTAACTAACTAAACCGACTAAGCGCTCGGTCTTTATATTTTCGCACATTTTTGCGCAAACCTTTCAAGATTAAGGCACAAAGCACCCACCATTGTAATTTTGTGATTGTGAATTCTCTTTAGTTAAAAGAGCTTAAATCGAGAGTTTGAGTGTACCTATAGCACGCGACTGATGTCAATCGCACACTGCGCTTGGTCTTTGCATTTCTCCCGCATTCATGCCCAGATCTTTTAAAATCATTGACAACGGACCGATAAATGTAATTTTGTGATTTTGAACTCTTTTTTGTTAAAGGTCTTCCGGCTTTAACGAACACATTCTCAGTACGTATCTTGTTCCTCACACTCGATTTTTTCAACATGTCAACTTTTCGACATTATACACCACACTTGTATATCAAATATGATACATTTTTTATGTAACTCTGCCTAAGATTGTTTATCAAGAAATTGCAAAATAAAGAGGAAATTGTATTCATTGTGATTATTTTTATTTTTTTTTTTTATTTTGCTTTGTATTGTTTTTTACGGTTATATGAAAACTTCTGCGTATCTGCATATGGTCTAATACAGGAACCTATATATGTTCCTATATCAAATCCTGTGTCCTCTTTCGTCTTTTTTGTATTTTTTCCATAAATTTAATATTTTTATTTTTAATCTTATTTTTTACGATTGAAAGAAACTCTGTTAATTTTCTTTTCATAGAAAAAAGTCGTATGGATAATTTGTTTGAGTTTATGAGTGCTATAAACAGCCGTAGACAGAATTTCGAAATCTTGAAAAAATGTGGTTTCAAAAATTTGTGGTACTATTAAATTTAGAATTTTCAACTTTTTGACCAAACTAAATAGTTTTTATAATCTTGTAGGGTATTTAAAAATTAACGTTTTTCTTTTCCTCAATTTTTTCCAAATCATGCATTGTTTGGCTTAAAATGTTCATTTTAGTTTGTCTTTTTCGATTTTGAAAATGCTCTAACTCTAATAATTTTCTTTTAATAGAAAAAAGTCATTAGTATAAATTGTTTGAGTTTTTAAGTTCTATTAACAAATATACATAGAATTTTAAAATCTTGAAAAAATTTGGTTTTAAAATTTCTTGTTACAATCAAATTCAGAATTTACAACTTTTCGACCGAATTAAGAAAAGTTTTTATGATGATTTTGTGGTGCTTTGAAAAATGAGCGTTTTTCTTTTCTTCACTTTTTTATATCATGCATTGTTTGGCTTAAAATGTTCATTTTAGTTTGTTTTTTTAGATTTTGTAAATGCTCTAACTCTATTAATTTTCTTTTTATAGAAAAAAGTCATGAGGATAAATTGTTTGGGTTTCTGAGTAACATGAATAACTGTCATAGAATTTTAAACTCTTGAAAAAATGTGGTTTCAAACATAATGAAAACGCGCTCACTTTTTGAATTTTGATCTAAAGTAGCTGGTTTACGAACTTGTTCACTCTTTTTAGGACTAAAAAAATTGTGTCAAAGCAGAATCCAATCTGATCAATTTTGATGAAAAACGACAAAGTGAAGTTTTACATAAAACAAATACCTTCTCATTAGGATGAGACTGTAATAATTAATACCTTAAGTTGAATTTTTTCCCTTACATTTCAAAAATTTGGAATTTGTTAAAATTTTCCATTTGAACCTCCCATTTTAAAATAGTAAAGCTTTAATACTCTCACTTTAGAACATTTAAAACAAAAATTATTAGAATCCGAGCTTTTCCCGAGTAATGTAAGATAACATACTTTTTTGGTCTACACTGCCACCACTATAGCTCAGCAGAAGAACTTCACAAGAACGCAAGAGTGTATTGGCAAAAATGTCGCAGGACATTTTCTTTTTGACGGGAAATTTTCAATTTTAAAAATTTTGAAATGCAGACTTCAAGACTTGAACAATTAAAAATAAAAAGCGTTTGAAGTGGAAAATTTTTAATGAGAAACTTCTATCTTTCACCCTTTATTACATATTAATAGTAAATTGTATATTAAGGGCTTAAAGACGGCAAAATTGCCGCACACCATTGATACACACTATATTTTTGTCCTGCCCTCCTTGAACACAATTATGTAAAGCAGATAAGGATGTTTGGTGTTCTTAAAAATTTTTAATTATCAGTGTAGGGTACAAATAGCGTACTTAGCAGAAGGCCGACTATAGGGTACAGCGATGTCATTTTTTTAAAGATAATTATAGCTTTCTCTATTGGGCGCAAATTTCAATGTAGCGCATGTAAAACGTGGAACTTTAAATTTACGAAGTCTGCAGTTAAAAAAAAGTTACTGTACAATTTTTAAGGTTTGCAAGTTAAAATTTTAAAATTCAAGAGTTCCAATTTGAGTACATTGATTCATAGTTTGTTTTTTATTTCATTAAATGAAAAAATGCTGTCCCTTAGAGTTCAAATTTTTTTATTTAGTGACCGTAAGCAATGTTACCGAACCGAGAAAGAGCCGGGAAATAGCTGGAAATTTTTGTTTCTACTCATAAATTACCATTACATGTTCGTGAAGCATTTCTAATTACTTTAAATATAATAAATTGTAGCAAATTTGATAATTTTTCCTAATTTTCCCAAATGTGACGAGCCACAATAAAAGGGACATTAAGGTTTAAAAATTGATTCTCCGATTTCCGATGATATTTATTGTTTTTGAATCACTTCTTTATATTAAACAAAAATTACGTTTTTATATGCAAGATTGGATTTGTTGTCAAGATGATAATTAGGGCCTCTCTGATGATCAAAAAAAGCTCATTAAGCATTTTCACTCTTAACACACTTTCCATACATCTTTCCATTCTTTGTTAATTTAACTCGAGTGCTCGCCTGTTAAACGATAAACTTAATTTGTGGTAATTTTCGAAAATTTAACTTCATGGAAGTTTGAATACTTTTTTTTTGTTATAATATCTACTGAGTTTATGATAACATTTAGCCTCTATTTATTTTGTGCAAATACCAGATTTTTAGGATAGGATGGAAAAATTCTTTAATAAAAATCTCTATGTTATATGTTGCAGAAGGAATAAATGCGAATTCAATCCCCAAGAAGCGGAGGCGTGAAACATCATCTGTTGGTTCTAGGTATAATCCTGCAAGTTATAGCGTTAATCGTAAGTACAAAAATTAATTATTTAAAATGCAGAATGTTGTTAATCTAAATGCTGAATTTTATGGAAACGGTTTAAGTGTCAGTTACGGTTCTCGTGAGAGACGAATGAGGGACGCATTATGAAAAAAACTTTTATTTCTATTAATTGTAATTTTAAGCGTTTTCTTTTGATTATGTTTCAAAATTCAGAACAATAAATTCAATTTCATGTACTTCTTTCGGAAATTTTCAACTAACTGTGTACACTTTAAACAACAAAAATTATTCAAGCACATTATTGTTTACTTGGAACATTGGCACTTTGATAAGGTTTCATTTCTCGTCCGGTGAAACAAAATCCGGCAATACTCCATTCACAGGTATGAAAGTGTGATAAAATTGATACAAAGATGTTGCGAAATTTACTTAAAATAACACTGCACGTGCTAGTTGACAGTTTAATCCACATAATTGTAAGATATACGAAACGTAAAGTATAGTTTAATGGTCGTTTGGGCAAAGCATGTGTACGTTTAGTGTTTGAAATCACTCATTCCTAAATTCTAGTCTTTACAGCTTTGCAAGTTCAAATTGTTTATTTTTTTACATACATATATACATACATATATGTGCAAGTATAACAACATGGTGGCAAAAAAAAATCATTCATGATTCATTTAACAAAAAATTATTCATTATTCGTTAATTACTATTCATTGAACGTTGTTGCGAATAAGGATATTATTTTTAATGGATGGCTTATAATTTATTTAAAAATAAAAATTTTTCCGAAAAAAGATCCTACTCTGTCTTCGCTCCTTTGGGAATTGAACCACAAAACTTTTGATTTCTAGTCCAGCGCCTTTCTATTTAGCTATTAGAGAGATCAAAATAAGAACTGTAATTGAAGAAATGAACTCTCATTTTCAGCTAGTTGTTAATGATGCAAGTAATTATTTAAACTGAATCTGTTATAGCATCAGCCAGTTTATCAGAAGCTTTGTAATTCGACTTCCAATGAAGCGAAGAAAAAGTAGGAACTTTGTTTTTAGAAAAAATTTTCATTTTGAATTTGAAACAATTATGTTCCATTTAGTCTGATTAAGACGTTAATCATATACTGTTATTAAATATTCTTAACTTGTCCGATATTGTGGATTTTCTGCTTCTATGGTTTGGAGGGTTATCTATCTACTGTCGGCAAAGTAACAATCGCTGATGATCTAAAAGATTCATTTTAAATCATTATAATTTATTTTAGTTATATCTCACAAAATATAAAACAAGTAAATTGGTAACTAAAAAAATATTCTTTTCTTGCAGATTAAGGGCATGTGATACTTAGAAAATTGTCGGTTTTACCAGTTTTAGGTTCCCTCGGCTTTTTTTTCTAGAATAATAAATAATTTGTCTTAAAAATTTGGGAAATGATAGCGAACATGTTAATGGACGTCCCCACATACTTTTTTTGTAGGCTACATCAAAAAAGTTTTAATTTAGCAAAATGTGATTAATTTGCATAGCGATTAGGAAATAGTATCGATTTTTTACAGTGTTAGATTCCCCCGGCTTTTTTCCTAGGAAAAGAAATATTTGGCCTTTAAAATCTGGGAAATGATAGCGAACATTCCAACGGACGTCCCTGCACACATTTTTTGTGTTTTTTTATCAAAAAGATTTTGATATTGCTAACAACGTGCATGTATATTTCGAGGTAATGTGTGTTACAATTCATCCGAGCATTGCTTCCAAACTACACAATATTTTTTGGCTGAAAACTTTGGACTTATAAATAAACATAGTAACTAATCTCCCGGAACTGACCTTGTTTGCAGCCAATCAAAAAAGTGTACCAGGTGTATACATATGAAACCGGTATTTTTTCAAGAAAAAAACACATTTATTTCAAGAGAATGATAACAAATATTTTATTCAAAGTATGCGCC
>NC_046657.1:60973250-60993965 GCF_010883055.1 Belonocnema kinseyi
AATACGCCAATTAGCACAAATGGTAAGTTCCGACAGTGCCTACAAGTGTGCCTACTGGCCGCCAGATGGCAATACCGGTTTCATATGTATACACCTGGTATTTCATAAATAATTTCCAGATTATCGGAAAGGCAGAGATGAAAAACGACGTAACCTCAAAATAATGCATATGCATACAATTTTTATTTAGAACAATACATTTTTTTGTTATCATCCCTCAAAAAAGAGTCCGGGAACGTACGTTATGATATTTTATGAGTACAGCATCTCCGAATTCAATTTTTAAAATTTTTTATTTTTGTGGGCAAAAAGCCGGGGAAACTGTAAGTATCATATGCCCTTAATATACTACATGCTCAGTTTGTATTTTGTAGCGCGAGTTAACAGTATGACAGCTTGGAGGGTAAAGACGAAAGAAACGGGTTGCAATGGGGTTTACACAGTCCCGCTTCTGCATGCTAAGGATAGGATAGCCAATTCCTGGCAAGGCACATAATTGAACATTTCTGGCAAGACACTTACGTTGTTATTGATACCTCAAAGTGAATTCCGTCATTGAGCAATAAATCTGCTTCACTAAGAGTTTTGAATGTGTTTTATGCGGTTGACTAATAGCTGTCGGACAGCAATCGCGGATCTCTACTCTCAAACTTCCAGGAGAATAAAGTTTACATGCTGACCTAATTATATTGGTTAAATCTGGTCAGAGCCTTTAGGTTACAGTCTTTGCTAATTATATACATTTTCTTGCACTAGCTAGATTGCACATTATAGAATCGTGCTGTTGACATAATTTCTTTAATAGAAACACACTTGTGTATTTATACTTCATATGATTGGGTTTTAATTTTATGGTTAATTTTTTTAATTATTATGAGTGTCATTACATCAGTACGATAATAGAATTAAGTATAATTATCTTATATTGGTCAAATCATCAATGACAGTCTCTCACTGACCGAGCATAAATTGAGCTGTCGGTGTTCACTGAGTTCTTTTCCCTCCTTAGTAGCACTTTAAATAACTTTTGGTTTCTATCTTACCCCCCGCAGCCCAGTAACCATAGTTAGGTTTAAACTTAAAAAAGATCGACAATTTACTCGTTTATAATTGATGGCGTTAATCTGTTTCGTTTGGGATGAGATAGATTGCAGCTAGTTTCAGGCATTACATCGAAATTGTGCTACAAAATTTCAGCATGGATAAATAAGTGTGTCTGCCTTGACTTAACGATAGATATGGTTTAGTTAAAATTCAAAATATCTTTTATTTTAAATCGACGCCGTTGTTTTAAAGCAGACAGTTTGTATTTAATAATATTAGAGGTTACCAATTTGCTTTTTACATGTATAAATTTTGACTTCATTTTGCAATGAAGTATTCACTTGATTCTAAGCTAAGAAGCCAGTGTACAAGGTCAAATGATTATTTTGCAGAATATTATACTTTAGGCTAATTACATAATATATGCTCGCTGCGTATAGTTGACTCGTTTATTCTATTGTTTCTTCGCTTGAAGTTGGTACTCTGCGACAAAATCTCTTCACACCAGTGTTGCCAGACCCGTCTTACCGATTTGCGGAGGCGCAGACTCCAAAATGCGGATTTTTTTTTCAAAATGCGGAGTTTTTAAAAACTGAGTGTAAAATACATATTGCTATTAAAAAACTAAAAAAAGTCTTTTCTATCTGTATAATAACACTGTATTATACTTATTACAATTTATAAATAATTCCAAAATACCTTTTTTTGTAAGCCAGAGCTGCAGATCGCGAATTTTTGGAGTTTGCGCAGTAGAGTTTGTATACATTTTTAGATTATATTAATCTATTATATAGCCTAACCTGACCTAAAAATTTATATGAACGCTACTGCGCAAGCTGCGCCGGTCCCACGGTCGTACCATCGACATATATTCCTGGACCGCTAGCTGCGGCCATCAGAAGTGGTACAGGGAATAGAAAGCCACATTATTAACACATTATTAGTGTGGCTTTCAATTTGTAGGCGGTCTTTCAATTTATGTCGTTGTCGGTTTGTACTTTCTCGAGCCAACGGCAATTAGGGTTAAAAGACCTTACTTATGTGATCGAGGTTTGACCTGGTTATCAGCTTCTCATTCTCCATTTTTTAGAACCTGCGGCCGTTTATATCTACACAAATTGAAAACTATATTAATGTTTTAGGTAGGTTATTAATTATTGGTATTCTGATGTAACCTTCCTGGAAATTAACATTTTATAGGAAAGTTATTTCTTTTCTTATCTTCTCTATTGAATTCTTTCAATTCATCAAATAAAATGTCTAGCCTTTTCTTATCAAAAACACTTTAGTTAAAATGTTTGTTTTCTTATGTTTTACCAAAATATGTTCGTTAAAGTCTATTTGTTTTTGTTTGGGAATTCATTATATTGATTATCCCATAGAAATTTTATAACTTGTTACGTGGTTGCTTAACAACAAAAATGTTCTTTTAAGGATTTTCAAATGTTTATGTAATATTCATGCATATTATGGAATCTTTTAGTGATGATAATTTGTAAGGGTAGAAAGGCTTAATATTCAAATAAAATAAAAAGAATAAATACCGATTTCTGCCAGCTCATGCTTGCACTGATACATTTGGCGGATAAACATTATCCGCGCCTGTATGACTATCTTATGCCTCAACGGCAGCGCGCTCAAATTTGCGTGTTTTAATGTGCTCTTCAACGTTCTTCTTTTTAAATCCGTTCTGAAAAAGCCTTTCATCAACTGTCATATTACAATGAAATTTATTTTGCGATATTAACATGAGGTAGATCGATGTCAAGTGATTATAAGAGAGTTGATTATAGTTTTTTCCATTTTAAAAGTGGCACATATGAGCGCATTTGAAATCCCCTGCAAAAATTTCTTCTTCACTGCGAACTAACAGTACATTATTTTGCAAGTGCGGGAAGCTAGTGATTTCTAAAGAGTCACGCCAATCTTATTGTGCCAGAATTATTCGCCTACATTTTTTTACTTTTTATCAGAAGCATGGCAAGAGTGTCTACCAGGCGAGCTAACCTAAATGCTTAACCCATCAGCTGCCATAAGCTGAGGATATGATGGTAGTTGCTGTACGTTGCGCCCGGTGACTCCTCATTGGTTGCAAAAACCCAAGTTAAACTGAACTGTCGACTAATCAGGCGGTCCATACTGTTGGATCATGCGTCCGATGGCTTCAGATTGGCTGTGCTAATTTTTGTCACAAATCAGAAATTAGTGGTTTTCTTGTTTTTAGTGTATATAATACAGCATACACGCATTTTTCTTAAAATTATACTTTATGATTAACATTCCTACACGAAATTTCGTGCGAGACTGTTATTATTCCCGTACATTTTCACCTCATTAAAAATTAGCGGGTTTGTGCTTATTTCTTCGGTGGATAAACTGCAAAAAAATATTAGGGCGCATATAAGAGAATTTGACGCTCTTCTTCTCGGACTGCAGAAAGATTTATAATTAAATGACTATGTTACCAATATGGTAGTTGTTTACGAAAATGTTCACAACTTGTAGTTCAAGAAACTTTGCACTGTGAGTTTACCAGTGTAACGAATAAGTATTATATAAAGCAATTAGGAAAAGACAGTATGCGAGAATACGTGAACCGCGACAAATCGTTCTCTAGTTAGTATAGTACCTCCTGAGAGTATTGAGGGAGGATCTGAAATTGTCATAAATGATTTTTCGATACGATTCGTAGTTTCTTTTTCGTAAACAATCGCATTGAAAACACAACAACATACTTTTTCGACGAGAATACGAAATTTTTTTTTACATATTTCTAACAGCTTAGGAAATCCTTTCAGAAAGTTACAATTTTTTTGAGAAAATTTTTAAGGATTCTACTCGTCCGCGCCCACAGATTCTGAATATCTTAATTGAAAATAAATAATTTCATAATTACATATTTTTCATTCGTCAATTTTAATCTTATTTATGAGTCAAAACAAGTTCGACTGTCTCAGGTAAGACCCATCTTACCTGCCATGAACATAAAAGTAAGACGAAGGCCTATGTCTCAATTCAGTTTTGAGACGCAGCCATACATCGATGTCTTCGAGAAGAGCTCAAGACATAACCAAGTCGAACGTAAGTCGAAGCATTCTTACTCGCGTTCGCATTATGATTTAAACGTAAAGATAGATATTTTATATACATTTTTTTTCTGCAAGCCAGCGTCCTTTCGAAAAATTTGTTTGAATCAATTGATATTAAACATCTACATTACATATCATTTATTAGTCTCAAAGTTTATATATGCCTTTAACGAAAATTCTGAATCACTTTTGGACACTTTATTGAAAATTTGTTTGTCAAATGTGTATAAAAGAAGTAGGTGTGAGCTTACGCTGATTTTTCGTTAATTATTTCTTTTCTATAATTGAAGATGCAATAATGAGATAAAAATTCAAAAAGCCCAAAAAATAATAATTTCGCATCTTTATTTGCTTATGTATTTTTCCTTTATGAAAAAAATAAAAATCGCCACCCAGATTTCTTTTAAAATTGTTATGCTTAGGTTTTCTAATAAATACTTTGAAATCGGTTAAAAAATACTATCTGGTGGCGATGATCTACATTAAATTCGTATTTCAGACCACTGAGGAGTGGATACCGCAGCACGCGGTTCACAGCGGCGCACAACATTGTTTATTGTTAAATCAAAGAGCGAGTACAAAGAAAGTCGAAACGTTTTCAGAATCTTAAATGGTAAAGTTTTTCACTAATTTAAAAAAAAATTTTGTGTGTGGAAAAGAGCAAAACAACACTTTTTTCGATTTTCATAATTTTCAAGTAGCGAGCTTGGACTTTCACAAAACCAATGTGTAAATCAGGTCCCAGTGAAATCCTCTGCATCATAGCAGGTTTTTATGAGTTATCATATACTCAGCAGAATCCAAGAAAATGCTTAAAATTAATTTTTTTTAACGAAAATTGATCAGAAAACGACCATACATTGTTTGTTTCACAATTCTTATTTATCGGGAACAATGCTTGGCCCGACGATTTAAAAGTGTTTAATCGCACATTGTTAATAATCAAGTGCATTTAAATCCAAAAATTTCATAACGTCACTTAATACACTGCAGTCCTGTAAGTAATGTTTCCGTTATTTTGGACAAAATGGCCCAAGTGTCGATGTACGATTCTGGATCGATTCTTCAAATTTCTATCTTTTTCACTCGAAAGATCGATCTTTTAAATTGATTGTTTGCAAATTGCTTTTTTATTGGATCCATCCCCAGAATTGATGTAGCATGACGAGACCATAGTTAGTTGGATTATGACAGACTAGTATATTACAGTATATTTAGTAGACAGAAGAAAGAATAAGGTAAAAGTAAATAATGAAAAAAAGATCGATTCTTTCAAGATCGATTCTCCTGATTAGATTTTTTTGCTCAATCGATCTTAATAAATTTGATACTGGACGTTAGGTTAAGAAATTGATTTTCTGATTTTAGATGATACTGATTGTTTTTAAATCACTTCTTTATATTAAGCACGAATTATGATTTAATATACAATATTGGAGTTGTTATTAATCTGATAAATAGTGTCTGAACTGGCTACTTCGGCACGTGCGTTGCCTCTCTGACGAGCAAAAACGAAACAAAGCTCTATAAACATTTTCACTCTTAACACACTTTCCACACATATTTCTGTTATTTGTTTATGTAACTCGAGAGTTGTTTTGTGAAACGATAATTTTTAAGGTCTCCTTTCTATTAGCATGACACAAACTTCAGAAATGTATGGCAATTTATGGAAATTTATATTTACTTATGGTGATATGCGGAAATTTAATTTCATAGAAATATGAATCCTTTGTTCTATCTTAGCATCAACTGAGTTTATGTTCACATTTTCCTCTCTTTATTCTGTGCCAATATCAGATTTTCAGGTTGTGATGGAAAAATCTTTTAATAAAAATCTCTATATTATATATTACAGATGGAATGAATGCGAATTCAAACCCGGGGGGGCGGCAGAGTAGAACATCGGCTGCTAGTTCTAGCAATAATCCTTCCAGTTGTAGCGTTCCACGTAAGTACATTTTAACTGCTTTAATTTTCAAAAATAAAATTAATTGTAACTGCAAAATCAGCAAAGCCGAGAAAATGGACAAAAACGGTTCAAATCTTCATGGATGTATATCGCGGATTCTAATAAACTTTCTGAACTTTTTTCTTTGTTCTCAAATAATATGCATATAAACTTATCAGTTCTGTCAATCAATTTCTTAAAAAATATTAATCACTTATTCAAAATGCAGTTAATGTTGTTAATTGGGGTGTTGAATTTTAGGGAAACAGCGTAACTGGCAGTTACGGCTCTCTTCGAATTACGAACCTAAGACGAAGGCCCACCGTAATTTGCGAGAACGCCGTGCATTGTAAAAGAATGTGAAATAATTCAATTATTAAAATTTTGTACTCATTCCTCAAATTATAATTCTTCGGGGATATAACATATTATTAATATTATTGAAAATAATATTGGTAGTTTTTATTGTACATTGTAGTATTAAATACTCTTAAGTTACTGAGGACCACAAAATGGTTTTGGGAGTCTACTGGGATTCTAAGAAGTATATTTATGTTTTTGGTATCGCTAAACTCAAATCCATTCGCAGAATTGAGCTAGCACGTCAGGATTTGCAGTAAAATCAGAAAAATTGTTAAAAACTCGAACTCGAACTTCCAAGATTCATATCAACAAACCCACAAACCCCCAACAAAACGTTTCAAACCCACGAATTTCAAATGCACAAACGCCATACTAACAAGACCCAAACCCAAAAACCCCAAATTATACCAATTTCTCAATTGGTATTATAAGCTGTGAGGTTTTTGGTTCTGTGCGATTGAGGTTGGTGAGTTTAAAGTTTATGGATTTGGGTTCTGGAATTTGTGGGTTTGTGAGTTTGTTGCCAAGTATAATTTGGAAGAATCGAGCTTAGTTAATGTTAAGGTATATGAGGTTTTGATGTCTGACTAAATCTTTCTCTTTTGTCAATTTCTTAAGATACTATTCAAAGTCCGCTCGCCTCTCACTAGCGAGGCGTGAGAGACAAGGAAACTTACCCTAAACAAGCACCCCCTCGTGAGAGGCGAGGGGACTTTAAATAATATCATAAGATAAACCTCAAACCTACAAACCTCAAACCTACCTGGACAAACCTCAAACCTACCAATCTCAATTTCAAAAACCCAAATACCTCACATCTTATAATACAAATTGAGAAATTGGAATAATTTGTGGATTTGGGGTTTGTGGGTTCGGAGCTTTTTGGTTCAAGGATTGTGAGTTTTTTTAAATTGAGCTTGTGGGTTCGGGGCTTTTGGATAGAGGTTTGGGCTTTGTGCTACCATTTCTTGGTCCTGTGTTATAAAGAATTTGGAAATGAATCTGCTATATCATCAGAGATGATACCTTACCAGCCAGTTAAAAGGACGAAAAAATTAAAAACTTCAATGTTAGAAATTTTTTACCATTAATCTGCAATTCCAGCACCATAGTGACTTCCTTCTGCATTGAAGTACTCTTCTTCAATTTCCTTCCTGGCCGATTAAAGGCTCGAACGCGCCTCGTTTGCTGCATCCATCAGTGCCCTCCCAGTGTTTTGAATGCGCTTAGCATCAATTTCAACACAGAAATTGTAGGATTGTGCCCCAATTTTCATTTCTAAAACTTGCATTATTCTTAGAACAGATTTGATTCCATCATTGAAATTGCACACGCCGATATGCGTTGCAATATTCAGGACTTTTTTATCACTTGAATAAGGTTTTGGAGCCAAATTCCAAACTGTCGCGTTAAAGCTCTCGTTGCTGTTTTGAGTAAATCCTACCAAGCAAAGGTTCAATAGTTCCTCTCAGCTGAGGTCGACATAAACGGGTTTAATCGCTTCAAAAACTTCCTGTGAAATTTGAGCACTTGTTATGCTGCGGATTCTGATCGGTTGAGAGCTTGTGAAATGAGGTCGCCCAAATTTCATTTTTTCTACCGAGTCTGAAATTCGACGAATTGCCAAGCCATAGTAAATTGCTAATTCGTCAATTAATTTGGCAGCTAGTTTACCCTTTCCTCCAAGACCTTTTGTTGTTGTTTTTTAATTTCTTAACCGAGTGCCCATCCTTTTTTGCTCATGATCAATACATTCCTTTTTTTTACTGCGTTTACTTCCATTTTTCTAGATGAGCCTTCGTGATTGCTTGACATTGATTGGCATACACTTATTCCTCCAAGTTGTCCGTTTTGTACACAAATTTCTTTCTCTTTGTTTGTTGCTCTTTTCATACTGATGTCTCTCACGAATCCAGTTGCTATCCAAGTAGAATCCACGAATCTATCGTAAAATATTGGAAAATAGGCCGTGGCAATTCCATGAAAGCACAGAATTTTAGAATTCCATTTAGCCCTACTCCTAGTAGTCGCAAAGGTAAGACTATTCGACACTTGATTTCGTAAGCATTATTTATAAACCTCCTTATTTTGTTTGCCGAGTTCAGAAAACTCTTTATAATGAATCTGAGTCTCGTAGTGAAGGCAGTCGTTAGGCTTGTCTTAACTATCGTGTGCTGAATACCCTCAGATTCAATAATACCTAGACATTTATTTGATTCGTCAGCAGCCAATACCTCGATGTAATTTTCGAACACGTTCTTTAACTCTGCAGCCTCTAATTTCTCTCTGATTAAATAAACTGTTCTAAATCTATCTGATCTGAACTCCATGTGGATATCCTTGTGAAACTGCTTTGCAACTTCCGTTAGTTGCTTAAGATTCTGGGCTGAACTAGCGTACTGCTTATGTCATGCAAGTATGGAAGATGTGTCACTTGAAGATCATCCTCATTATCGTGAATTCTGTACCCATGAGACATGCTGTTTAGTGTTTTGCTTAATAAGTTCAATGTTAAACAGAAACATAGTGCACTGTAATGTGCGTCGTAATGCGTATCTATATAGTTATCCGTAGTTTTCCATGATCAAAATGCTTGATTCTTCTACCCTAGAGCCTTCTTGCATGAATTAGAAAATCAATAATGCGTGGGACGATTTTTTCAATTTTTAAGATTTCAAGAATATAGTCATGCGGCACGAAAGGAAAAGCTTGCTTGTAGTCAACGTAAGCCATGTGTGAGTTATACATATTTCCTTTTGCATAATACCCAGTGGAGATTTAATCCTTTTACAGCGCGTCACTTGCGTGACTTATGAGAAGCTGCACTCAAGTCTACGAAATTCCATCTTTGTGGAGTCATTGGAGACTGTACATTGACGTTTAAAGAAATGTCGACTCTATTAAAATAAATTAAGGCTTGCCCTAATTCTCGGCTACTCAGAGCTTAGTTAGAAGACCCAACAGACATTTCTGCCTTCACATCAGAACGTTTTCTCGTTGGAGGTCCGCTGAATGCAGTTACAGAACCTTTGCTTGCAGACATTCTAACAAATTAATTAGCTTGCTGGAAGTTGTTCCATCAAATGCGTGATCATTTTTGGAAGCGCTGGTCAGCTGAGTATTTGAAAAAACTTCAACCTTGATCCAACTGGACTACTTCATTGCCATCCATGACTTGTTCGGGGCTGAAATATATTTGTTGATTTTTTGTAGATTTATAGTAATAGAATAAAGATATCCTGTAAGTTTCATCCTCGCTAAACTATTGCTTCTCATAAAACATTTCTTTTTAAATTATTTTTTTTTAATATGATGTATAGGTAAATCTGAAATTAAATACAAGCTTTGTCGATATAAAAACAATTGAATACACTACTAGAACAAACTCAATTACAAAAAGATAGAATATACTATTAAGTGAAATTTCATCTTCGGAAATATCTGTCGTTAAAAAGATCGTGTTGAATAATTGCAGTGTTCGATATAGTTTTCTTTTGTTGTATTTCATTCTAGCCAATGCTTTAAAATCTGTCTATTTGAGTAAGCGAACAAAATCTTCTGACTTCAAAACTGATCAAGAGAAAGTAGAATAAAGCAATTCTAGTAACCCATTTGTACAGCTTCATGAGTTGTTGTTTTTTTGTTAGGACCCTCAGAAGGAAGAATCATTTAAAGCGACAGTGTTTGTAAAAATTGTTACCACCCAATTATTGGTAAGTTTCGTGTATGGTCGTATCAGAAAATTACGCCTTGTCGAAATCCATTAAGTATCAAAGAAAGGTCCCGATAAAACTATGTTTGCAAGAAAAGAAAACAGCTAATACATGCATTTACGGATTCGACGACCAGAAGGCTTTCAGAAGTTTAGAATTTATAAGTGCCAAAAGAAAAATGCTCTCCGTTCGACAAATGGTTATCCAATTTTCAAAAACCTTTGAAAACTGTACAGATGCACAAAAAAATATCTGTCTGCTGACGCTCGTGACAAGAGCATATACTACGCAAGGTTAACTTTTAACTTGTCCTGAAGCAACAACATATATATTATAAATCAATCTATAAAATGTTTGATTAAAAATGGACTATATTATATTCATGGCCTATACAATCGATAATCTGTGAGTGATGTAGAGGTCCAAATAGCATTAAAATATTATTTTAATGGTCACGCAGTTGTTGTCGAAAGATAAAATTAAACCCTGCGACCAAAATGGGTTCAAATTGAATTTTTGAAAGAGGAATGTATTTTCATTTATTTATTGTTTTTGAGATTTGGGACAAAGGTAACATAGAAAAGAGAGCAACCTCTATTTACAGTTTTGTCAAAAAGTTAGCAAGATGGCCAGAAACAGCAACTGTTGACATGTATATCTGAAAAATATTCAAAGAGAAGATTTCAAAGAGAGGAAGGATCGCGCTAAGAGTAATAAAAATCATTTAACAATGCAGTGTGACATTACTGAGAATTGGAAGCAAATAGTGAAAGACGCATTCCAAGTATTCATTGGACAAGTTCTTAGTAGTAGTAGTTTCAGATGATAAAAAGCATGATTCTGTACACGATTTAATGGAAATTAATCGCATCGCGCAGATTATGGAAAATTTAAATCCTGAGAAATTTAAAGAAATTACAACAATAACAGATGTAGCTGCAGCTCACTTTTAAATTCTCTATAAATATTATGAATTGAATAAATCATCTTGTAAGAAAAAGTGGACCTTTTCAGCAACTGGTTATGAAAAAGAATCATGTGATGGCGTTGACGGGCTCTGTGATGGCGTTTCAGGAATTGCTGACATTAAAAAAGCCTATGCATGGAAAGTAGAAATTGGACAAAACAACGACAGGAAAGTATACATCGTAAATACCTTCAGACATCCGTGGAAATAATTAACAGTGTACTCGAAAAGGAAGTAGCAGAAAAATCTGAACCAATACTTAAAACTAATAAACTAAGAATTAAAATACATTAAACAAGAACAACAGAAATCATAATTTTATCAATATTTCATTTTAAATTGTAATGAGTCCAATATTTATGAATTTTAAAACTTGATGTATTCTATAAATACGGTGAAACCCTTCAATAACCCTGACGTCTATAGCCTTATCGGAAGAGTTTCACTGTATATAATTTTATATTCCTGAAGACATAATAAAAAATTTTCATGAACTTTATAGTTATACACCATATCATAAATCTAAGAAAAATCCGAGCCTAACAGCTACTGCAAAGAAAATTGAATTATGTCAAATGGTTCTCAAGATACAACTTTGTTTTTTAAATCGTTAATTTGTACATAATTCACCTGAATATTCATGTAGCCCAAAATTCGTAAACCATTTTTTTTATAAAAAACAAAAAATATGTGTCTCATCTTTTGCCTAGGAAAACAATATATTTTCGCCCCAAACAATTTCGTAACATCAGCAGGATCACACTGCCCGATTCCATACGCAATCGGTTCCATACAGTTTGGAGATTTAGTTCACATTCGACATGGGAACCTTCCACCTACTCAATGGCCTATGGTTGGAGTTCTACAAGGTTCATACTGGCAAGGATGGCTTAGTTCATTGTAAGTGAATTGATTGTCAGTCGACTTCAACTTTGATGAAAGCAGGCGAAATGTTGTGAAGTGGAAATTAGTTCACTGCTTTATGCATTCTTTAAATTGTGTTCTTATTTTTATTTGATTAGCGTTTTTCGTCACATTTATATTTCTTGGACTTCTCCTTACATTTTGATTTCCTTATTGCGTAACGTCAAACTTTATGTCTAAGCCGGTCTTATCGTTTTCGTGCTCTGTGTCTCTCTCTTAAACATAGTCGTGTTGCTCGCTTTCTCAGTTTTCTTTTCTCGCCTCGTCAGTCCGCGTTTGCCAAGCAACTAGTTCTGTCGATTTTATACAATTTTAAATAAAAAGTTTTAAAGTACTTCTAATAAAGACTGCCCTTTCACGGCATTATCTTTCTGATTAAAGTGATGTGGTTCTAATTGGCTGGACCTTACAATGTATGTCTCCCTACCAAAACTGATCACTTATAATAATGTGTAGTCATTTTTTTACTCTTGAAAACATTGAGGAAAAAGTCCTATTCGAAGAACATGACGGCAAACAGTCTGGCCATCAGGGTGTCAAAAAAAAACATATGCCAGAATTTCGGAAAATTTCTTTTGGCCAGGAATGTACTCGAATATTTTTTAATATATTAAAAAATGCGAAATTTGTTTAAAAAAAGAAAAAACCAAGAAATCTGAGAAAAATAGGTCTAATGGAGAAACTAATTATTAAGGAGCCATGTCTAGTGGTTGACAAATTCATATGTCTCGAAGTAGGGAACTTTCAGATTTTTGTTTTCAGGCAACGGTACCCAGTTTGTTAACAAAACGATTAGGGAATTCACACAGCATTAAACATCTGTGAACGCCGAAATATTACCCACAGTCGAAATCTACGGAGAGATGTAGTAGATCAATAAAAAGTACAATTAAAGCTTATTTAGATAAAGATCGTAGCGAATGGGATACACATAAAATGATTTACAATTCCCCTTTAATACTAACAATGATTCATTAACAAATTATACCTCTACCCCTTCTAAATTTTGATTGGGAATAAGAACCGCCACAAACTTTTATAAAAGATTGAGTTAGTTCTGCCGAAGAGGGATTCCAAGAAGAAGATAAATGGACTAATAGGTTGCGAAAATTTCAAAAACTTAAGGACGTGGGTTCCCGGCTGCGCCCTCCTTGGTTGGTGCCCCCTAAACCATGCTAAGGCGCCCCTGAAAGATTAAATTGTTTAAACAAATAAATGCATTTTAGATTGCAGTAACAACAGTGAAAAGAATATTCAATAATATCCATGATTTACACTTTTACTCCTGAAGTAATACCAGTAAAGTAAGAAAGTGTCATCCAATTTCTTTTCACCCATATTATTCCGAAGAAATTCCATAATGCATGTTTTGGATCCTATTTAAAGAAATATTTTTAAAGGGAATGATGAACTATTCATATTAAAACAATAAAAGTAAAAGAAATATTCCTGTCATCAATTACGTTACGGCATTTTAAATTTATTAGTTTACGATTCAATCCGAAATATATTTGTTGATTATAAAGGTATAGGACACCTGAATGCATTTTTTGGGCGCCCGCTAGGATATTGATTTTTTTACATATATTAATTTTCGATATATCCTATACCTACCTTAAGGGAGTTTCCAAATCTACTTATATATGTAAAAAGTATAAATCCTTTGTACCTTACAAATATGAAAAGGGGCAACTCATTATATTTATTACGAAATGTCAACTGTCAAATTTATTACGAAATGACACTTGAAAACCTGAAGTCCATTGTGTGACAGGTTTCAGGTGGCCAAGACTGTCTGCTAATGCTCATTGCTTTGACACGTTTATCCTTGTATATTCAGTAGATTATGATATGATGGTTTGTGTATATGAAGAATTAGAATGGAATTAGAATGCACACACTTGTGCAAAAACTTTTTAAAACTAAAGGTCAAAGAATCGACAAAACTGTAATTTTGATATTGCAAATTATCTTTTTCAAAGCTCCTTTGTCTTTGAAGAACACATACTTCCTCTGATTATTTTGCTCGAAATTTTATTCTTAGCTACCTCGAAAAATGTATCGTTTTAATTAATTTATATTATTATAATTCATTGTATGCATTGGGATTAAAACTTACGGATTTTCAATATCTTCTTTTTATCATTAAAAACTGCGCCTTCTATAAATAAATTACTTTTTTATGAAAAAAATTGAATACACATCAAAAGTAGAAGCAAAAATAAGAAAATTTAAACTTTATACAAACAATAAAAAGGCTTTTATTCAAATCTGGTTAACAGAAAACAAATTTTAAATTTTCTTGTGATCTAGTTCACCTTATTTTATCCATATTATCATTTATAAACAATCCACAGGAAATGCCACGAAATTTGATTACTTCTATATAAAAATCTGCAAGAAGTTTATCACTAAAACAGAAACAAATGTTTGCCCTTTTCAAAAAAAAAAATGTTCCCAGGTCATTCAATTACAAAAATTAAGACTCTCAAAGATGAATAATTATTTTAATTTATTCTGAATACTTATTAAAAAAATTAAAGCATGGAGATTTTACTGAATTTAAAATATGCAAGAATTTGAATAAAAATTACACAGTGGATAGACTGCCGGGGCCGGCAAGTAAATAATTGGCCTTGATATTAATTTGATTTATTTTCGGAATATAATGAGACGGTTTCAGCAGAGTAACTTCATAGCCGTTCAATTGTTCAAGCTACTCATGTTCAAAGAGAAATTATGTGCTTTTTTGCATGAGTAAATCTGTTGTCTTATCAACTTATCTATTCTTGAAAAAACTTTGAGATAATTAAGCCGAGTAGAACCCACGCAGAAATCTAAATGAGGGCATGGTAAGGTATTCACCAGTTTTCCTTATTTCTAGTGTAGGCTTTGTCGGGTAAACTGGCAAGGGCCATATATGGCGATTCACGCTTTCAGAGGTCATAGCCCTAATCAGAGAAAACTTGTCAGCGTCTGTCCCGTTCTTCTATGGTATTACCTACTTTTCAAGATTATAGATATAATAAACAGAAATTACTTTCTTGATAAAGAATGTGACGAGTATTATAGATCCAGAACAAAAATATTGAAAAATACATGCTTATCTTTGAAGATCTCGATGGGGAAATGAGTCCAGAGTAGCGAATCAAGAACTGACTCAACTCATATGCCAATCTCGGAGATTCCTTATTCGTTGTTGATTATTTTGGTTAAATTTAGTTTTAACCCTTATTCCATGTACTGCGGTTTAATTTAAAATTGGTGGAGCACTAACCACAACAATCAAGCTGTCAGATTCCACATCACCTAGGAAACGAAGCCATTCACCAAGAAGAGGAGGGTTCCCAGCACATGCGCAAGTGATGAGATTTCCGCTTGCATAAGACACACATACCTAATTAAATTATGTGGACCATTAAAGGAATTAAATAAAATGAACCGAAGTCAGAGAAACCACTCATTAAAGATCCCCCCCCCCCTTCTCAATTTCTAATTTTGGCCACATTTAATGGTCTGGTAAATGAACAAAAATCAACTTCTGAGGTCTGAAAACAAAAAATCCAACGGGATTAAAGAGTACATTCTTTGCTAGGAAAGAGGCTATGGTCATTTATTTTGGGCAAAAATTTACAAAATGGCGGATCTTTGAATTTATTTTTAGAAAATCCTTTTTTTCAGTTAAAAATCAAGATGAAAATTAAAGGATGTCTTTATCAATCTTCTTTATAATAGCCTGAGATATAGCTATTGACGTATAGAAGAACATATAAAAATTCTCGACAGATCGGTTGAATAGTTTTTGAGTTAGAATGTCCGCCAATCATAAAAAACTGTATTGAGAAAAATGGATTTAAGTTATGTTGAACAATTTTTCGTACGTTAAACGTACTCACTTTCATTCGGCTATGCCAGGTCCATACAAAATCCCTCTGACTCTTCATAAGCTTGTTTGAGGCGGACCATATTACGGCGAGAGTATTATGAATAGCCAACAAGGAAACCGTCTACCTGCGCGTCAAGTCCATGCGGTGCGCGCGCCCTTCCGGCAGAATGTTGGACTCATCTAAAAGCCTAAATCCTATTTGAAAATCATATAAATCACACAAAATTAAATAATTAGGCTGAAGTCCAGTCACAATATATATTTTTAATACTAAACTTTCAAACAATTCAATAATTTACCTTTTACAAAACTGTTAGAATGAGCTGTTACTGAAAATTACAAAAAAATTACGATTTTTACCAAACATGTAACTGAAAGACGATGCCGTTAGCCATACTGAAAATTACGAACTGTTTCGTAATTTTACGAAACATGTAACGGCAAAAAACTTACACTACAAGTTTTGTGAAATTCCAAAAGAAATTGTTAAAAGTGTGGGGAGAAACCACGAAAAACTCCAAAAACAAATTTTTTATTTTATTCATATGTGGAAGTCTTTTTATTATTTTTAATTCGGAGCATCGACAGTGTGTTGACAATTAATGACAGATGATCATATTTTAATGCTTCATGTGTGCCCCATAATGATTTAATTAAGTTTTATAAAACTATAAAAACTGGTGTGGGCCTTGTCAGCGCCACTTTTAAATAGGGGAAAAATAGCGAATTTTCTGCTCCGGAAGAGGTGGACAGAAATGCGAAGAGAGAGGCGAAGAGAGAGGAGCTGCGCGACATAGCAATAATAAGTTCATGCATGATTTTTTTACAAAATATTGCTTACCCCTATCGGTCATCGAAACGTTTGATAATTTTAGGTTTTATGCAATGTATATTTTGCAATTACATATAATACTACTCATAAGACAATAATGCCAATAAAAAAATCCATTAAACAGATTTAATAAAAATTCCTGTATTATATCTTACAGGCGGAAGAGGTAATCGATCGATATCAAAATTCAAGGGGCTGATTCCTAGTGACCCTGACGCTGGAAATCATAGTAAGTATATTAACTAATTCTTTTGTACCAGCAACACATATTCGTGATTTGTAAAAATCTAAATTTTATTGTATTGTTCCCACTAAACAGCGTTGGGCGCTAACGACTTTTAAACAAGTATGATATTTGAACTTGAATAGTGCAGACTCTTATAGGAAATTTAAATACGCCTCTTTTTTGATGTGCTTAAAAATGTTCAAGCTTTCCCCGTTTTTAAGGAAAACCCGAAAAATCCGATTAAAAAAAGAAGCTTACCATAATTTTTTTTAATTTCTAGAAGTTTTTTATATTTGTGGAGATTAATTATCCTTTACGGACATTTTTGAAAACTTGTGGATATTTAAAGACAATGATGCAAAAGACAATCACTGTAAAAGATAAAGAACCAACAAAGTTATGTGGGGCAAAAAAATAAAATCATAGGTTAGGATATCGAAAAAAAAAATTTGTTTTAAAATTTTAGAGAAAAAATTGCTAGAAGCAAAAAGCTGTTTGCAAATAGAGTCTTTCAACTGTCAAATTTCAACAAGTGTTTATAAGGTCATCTATTAAGGTTCGGGTCAGTACATTCATAAAGTCAAGGAAAATGGACTATAATCGAAAACAGGCTGTGAATGCTCTAGATAATGGTGTGTTTTTGTTATCACCTTAATTATAAATGTAGTCAATTATAATCTTAATATTTTATTCAATTTTAGTAGGAGCCTTTATCAATCAAATTTTGTCTTAATAATTGCTGATTCTGTTTTCTAAAGTGTAGAAAAGTTAATTTAAAGACCCTATCTGTAATTACGAAAACCATCCCTTTCTTTTGAGACCAAGGATGTTGGGATAAAAAGTGTAGGCATCTATCATGTATACTCATATTAAATGCCTTCAAACTTAGATTCATCTGATAATGAATGTATCATTTGTTTCTTATATTAAGATCTTTTAATTCCAAGAGTTACTTGGCCAATGACCCCCAGTAAATTCGATTGATAGATTAATTAAAATGAGAATTGAGAACATTTATATTTCAGATAATAAAAAAGACTCACTTTTGTCTAGAGCCTTCGCAGTTATTCCATATATATCTGGTATATCTTGTTTATGGATTTTTGGTAAACCATAGCATTTAGCTAAAACTGTGTCAGTGTTAAAATGAGTTAATTATTGTGGTGTTTATATTTACATAAATTATTTTTATTTAGATTCTTTTAAATTTTTTAAGTGTTTGCCTGTAGTTTTTTTAAAGTTTTTTTTAACACGAATGTAAGTAGATGTATCAGAAAGTAAATCGGACATTTTCAGGTTATAAATGGATTTTCGTAAGCAAACAGTGAGATTTCCTTAATCAGCATCCGTAAACAAGATATACAAATTATTTTTAAAAAATGTTTTAGACTTGTTCAGTTTTTTAGAACAGTCTCTATCTTTTTTGGATATATAAATATTTCTCTTCAAAGAGTTATTAATTTTATTAGTTACTTTATTTCTGATTTTATTTTTAAGATGACTGTATACATCGGACGATTGAAAAACTGATTCTACATTTTTCATGGTATCAAAGACATTTTGATTTGAAAATTCTGAAGCAAAGTTATAATTAGGTCCTAAGAAGACAATCTCAATAACGTCTGTTGATATCTGAATGTCTGTTAAATTTTTAAACCATTGATCTCTTAATATTTGTCTTCGGTTGGTTATGTTGATCAGCAAATAATGAAAAAAATTTACATTGCTGTTTATAGTTACAGCTTTTGTAAGTTAAATTAAATTTTTTCTGAGATAAATCAAAACAACTTTTTTCGTATTATCATTAACATAAAAATCAAAAATTTATTTTTCTAATTTTTTGAGTGTTCTATTATAAATATTGTTGGATGCACAAGATGGCATACTTCAGATCAAGTAAAAGATCATGATGTTTAGAAGATCCTTTATTCCATTGTTAATATTCGACGTTTCGAGAGTCAGTTGCTCTCCTCATCAGGAAATACATCAATCCAGTGTCAAAATATATAAGTCTTTTATTTAAAAATAAAAAGTCAATGATATTGATTATTAAACATTTTCAAATACATTTGAGCTTAAATTAATGAATCTAATATAATGTAGTAAACAGGACTAAAATTATTAAGGTCAGTTAATAAATTAAAGCAATTATCACTTCTCTTAATAAAAAAAATTTCAGCTGCAAGTCTTTTGAACTCATTAGGCTCATGGTGTAAAACCAAAACATTTTCCCAATCAAACTGATGCCCAGTAATTACCTGATGTTTTGCAATAACTTTGTGGTTCTTTGGATTCTGTCTAAAATTATCATGACTACATCAGTAAGTTGAAAAATTCCAAAAGAATCTTTTTCTAATTCTATAAATTTATCCAGATTAGAGTCAATGCTAAATGTACTTTCAATATTAAAATCGTTTAAAATTCTTTTAACCTCAAAAGACAGACTACCATGAAACGGAACAGAAACAAAAGGTATAAATTCTATATTATGATATAACTGTGAAGTGGATTGTTTTGGTAAAGGATTTTTAAGTGTTTTAATTTTATCATTAATGTGTTTGTGAACAAAATCTTTTGGATAATTATTGAGTGAGAGAATATTTTTTCTAAAATTGATATTTGAATGGTGAAAATATTCATGTGATAGTTTAAAAGAAGTGTCTACTAGATTTCTTACGATAGCTATTTTGTGCTGAATGGGATGATTCGAAAGAAAATTAATATATATGTCTGAATAAATACCTTTTCTGTACCAATCCGCGATAATAGCTCCATCATCTTTTTTAATTACCTTAACATTTAAAAAAGGAATGGAATTTTTAATTTATATTTCATGTGTAAATTTCAGTCTAGCGTGGTAAGAATGGAATTGCCGTAAAACATAATTTAGTTTATCTTTTGGTGAAATAATAAAAACGTCGTCCACGTACCTATAATATGTGTGAATAATGAAATCTAAATTTTTTAAACAATTAATTCTAAGTCTTTAATAACAAGATCAGCTAAAACAGGCGATATGGAAGAACCCATAGGGGTTCCATAAACCTGTCTATAAAAATTATTATTAAATTGAAAAATTGTTTGATTTATTAGGAACTTAATTCTTTTGAAGTTCTGCCAAAGGTAAATCTGTTAAATTTTTATTGTGAATACATCTACTTAAAATGCTATTTTGCATCAAATCGATTGAAACGTTGGTAAATAAAAATGAAAAATAAAAAAAAACCATAATATGATCGGAAGGAATGGATCTATAAATTACTGTGTTTTTAAACTTAAATGAATTTTTTACTTGACTTTCTGGTACTTTTAAAGCTTTCTTAAGAATATTTTATAATAAATTTGCCATTTTATAAGTAGGAGTATTAATCAAAGACACAACAGGTCATAACGAACAGATTGGTTTATGGATTTTAGGTAAACCATATATTCTAGGAATGTTAGTCTCGAATGTTAGAGTGTGACAGTTAGATCATAATATAGAATTTATACCTTTTGTTTCTGTTCCGTTTCATGGTAGTCTGTATTTTGTGGTTAAAAGAATTTATTTTTGGACCAAAAAATCTGAAAAAATCATGGTAGTATCTTATAAGTATCCCGAGTCCATTGCACGCTAAACGGACTACCATCCAACCCCCAGCCACCCCCACCCCCCTACAAATATAGAAAACACCACTACCCACCAACTGTATTTTCGAGAGATTTGACACTCTTAAACAT
>NC_046657.1:60994065-61006007 GCF_010883055.1 Belonocnema kinseyi
AAATTTAAGGAACCTTATATTTTTAACTGTTACTAAGATACTGTTCTTTTAAGTCTCAGGTAATTCATGTTCTTACCTTACTCACTCGAAGTTAGCCTTCCATATGAAGCAGAATGTACGTTCTGTTTCTTCTTTTAAATTTAAATTTAAAAGTGTTGTTTAACCTTTTTGGTATTTGAATTTTTCGATGATCTTCTCTATTTTAAATATGATATACTAATAAGAAATTGTAACATCAGCAATACAGGTAAAAAAGATGTAGCCTCGGCTAATCTTCGATTTGTAGTAATCCATTTTTTAGAAACGTTTTCGATCTTAGGACCATATTGATTATCAAAATATTGGAAAAATTTTGGTGTTACAAGTGGTGTTGAGCATGTTCTTGGGATACCAAGCTTCCATTTGAACACAAAAAAATAAATTTTTTAAGCCCTTATATGTCCCCCCTTCCCTAATGGATGACTTTGTAAAGACTTGTTAAAATTTGACAGTTGAAAGATTATTTGCAAATAGCTTTTCGTTTTTTGCAATTTTTTTCTAAAATCATAACTAAAATGTGAAACTTCAATCAATGTGCACCGTCTTGGTTCACTTCAAAACCACAACAATGTGCTCTTATTTTAATTTTTGGTAAGTTTCTGATCACATATTTTTGCATTCGGTTTTTTCGTTTCGACATTATAACCTATTATTTAACCTTTTTTTTCTCATATAACTTTGTTTTTTCTCGCTCTTTCACAATGATATCAGTGCCTACGTTTACAGCATTAATATACAATTATTATCTTTTCTTCATTTTTCAATTCATTTTCTTGGCGAATGAATCACATTTTTTTATGGATGAGGTTATATTTAACTGTTATACACAAAGAAAATTTTTTCTTTTAATTGCAAATTTCAAAAAATGTTTAAGTAATAACTTACTTATTTTTTAAAATTCTTCTGCACTTTGGATTTGAGTGCAGTTAATGATGTTAATCCGCAAATTCAAATTCGGAAAAACGCCGTATCCAACAGTTAACGGCAGAGAAAGCCGTTCATATAAAAAAAAATATGAAATGATTGAATACTTTCAAAGTTCAATTCCGGCAAGGGATTATAATTATTATCAAATATGGCAGATTATTAATGTTATCATAAATAATTTTTTAATTTTGAATTGTAAATTTTTAGAATGAAATACTCTTTAATCTTAAAAATTAGCAATTTAAATTTCTGCACTTATGAAGTATTACAAATGACAATTTTTGAATTTTGGTAATATGAAAATACATGTGTAAATACTAAATATAAAAAAATTACGAAGCTATTAAACATCAGTGGAATTCAAATTAATTATCAACAGGAAATAAAAATCAAGTAATCTAAGTGATCCAAGAAAAAAAAATCCAAACATTTTTTTTCAATTTCAACAACTAAAATTATTCAGGAACATTTTTTACTTATTGCATTTTTCAAGAATATTCAGAGAGAAAAATAGTTCGAAAAAACTTGACTAAACACAGTTAGGGAAATTTGGGACATATTGACACTTTAATGAATGAAACAAAAATTTGCAATACTACATTCACTGTCATGAGAGTGTAACAAATGCATACGAATATATTGTAAACAGAACTTTAATTAATACTGTATATGGAAGTTGACATTTTAATGCACTTTTCAAAGTATACATATGAAACGTTGCAGAAAGTTTACTGAACCGTTGGGTAAAACGCGTTTAATGCCTCAATAGAAAATTTCTGTGGGTTTACAAAAAAGGCATGAAGAAATCACTACGCTCGAGAAACTTTATTTGACAGTTGGGGTAAATAGTACAAATATCCGTACAGAAATTTCCACATTTTTCTCTATCAGTCTATCTAATCCAGGAAAGACTGGATGCGGCCTCTATCAGAATAACTGTCCAAGTTTAATTTTGACAGGTTTTAAAATAATGATTTAAATTGTTATCCTTTTAAAATATCATACCATTCACTTTACAATACGTAACTCGAAAATCTTTTAATTAAAAAATGTTCTATTTTTAATTTTAAGCTGACACTTTTAATTTAAATTGGAGAAAATTTTAAACAACTTTTAGATTTCTTAAGAGCTGAAAATAAAATTGTACAGCTCGTTGATTGAATTTTTAATTTGGAAATTGAAAGTAATATCGCGGATTTATATTTATGAAACTGAATCTTAATTTTTTGAACTGATGGACCCATGCACAATAGCCTAGGTTACTGAACTCGAAGTTGTCAGTTATTGGACAAATCATGAAAGATTAACTTAATTTTTTTTTAACGACCTGTTTAAAATTTCGACCTTTGAGACCATTTGATATATTTTCTTAAATTGCATGATTAAAAAAAAATGAATTTTCAGATTTAGGATAATACTGATACTTTGTCATTCACTACTTTATATTAAACTTGAATACCTTTACTCATAAACGAAAATAAAGCGCTCGAGATCAGAGATTGACGTCAAGCTTATACAAAGAAGCTCATTAAGCATTTTTATGTGTAACAAACTTTACACGCATTTTTCCGTTCTTTGTTTATGTGACTCGAAAGGTTGTCGGTCTAGCTGAACGCACAGCGAGAACTTGTATGCATAAGTGAAGGGGATGGATTCCAGAGATTGTCCAGAAAAATTGTACATAAAAGCTCGTCTGTTAACACAAAATAAACTGGGTTTCAAAGATGTTGCAGGTGATCATTAATTCGGGGCAAATTCAGTTAGTGTAAGAGCAATGTCGATCAGTGTAATTGATAAGTGGGTGAAGTATACGTAACTTTATTCCGGAGAAGTTTAATATAAAGGCGAAGTGCCGCATGATAAATTTATATTTAAATTAGCGATTATAAGTATTAAATTATAACATAATTAAGCCTGCAAAGTACCACAGAAAAATAATACATGAAATTGAAGATCAAACTGCTCACCAAATTGTTGACTAAAAACATTTTATTTGCCAAAATAAATTTTACTACAGACGTAGGATTTAAAAGTGGCCATGGTCCTTGAAGTTAGTAGGCACATTGCAGAAAAAACAACGTAATGTTTCGGCTTGGGAATTTCCGAAGATGATTATCACAGCGGAAATTTTTTGTTTAACCTCCAAAATGAATTATTTCCCACTTTGTTACAAGAATCTTTGCATGTTAATAGGTAATTAAAAATCTTGAAATAATAACTAGGTACATATTTATTGAAAGTGCGGGATCGGAACTTGCACTATTCACGATGTGTTTGAACAAAATTACATTACCGACTGAAGGCAGTAGAACAATCGTTACACCGATAAAAGGGCGACGAGGTGCAGTGAGACCTCGATTTAATCAATTTTTCGGGGGAGGGGGGATTCACCTTTAGAGGTCGCTCAGAGGAAAAGAAAAGTTGCGCAGTAGACACGTACTCAGCAATACATAATGTTGGATGATTTGTATCTCTGCGCATCATGTGCGCAAACGTCAAAAACATTCAGGGCGGCTAGTAGTGAGAGCTTCAGGTGAGGTGATGTTCACAATATCGGTAATTGATGGAATCGAGGTCCGACTATATTTTAGGCTTTAAAATCAATTAGCAAGATTACTGCAAGCTGAGGTCTAAGGAATAATACTAATTACAGGGAATGGAACTTAATTTATGCTTATAACTGAAAAAAATCATTTCTGGCTGTAGGTGTATTTAGATATTATTTTCTATTTCAAAAAATTTGTTTAATTAAATAGTAAAATCGTTACTATTTTGGTATTGGTTTAATTATTTAATTAAGCACACATCTTCTTGCACTTTCCATTCAACGTGAAATATCTAATTTTTCAAAAGAAAGTCCGTGATAAGTCTTAAATTTAGTTAGGTCCCTGCTTGAAGTAAATGGATGAAGTCTCTATCCGTTTGCAGTATTTTCTATCTTTAAAATTGAAATGGAAGGAACCGACATATTCATCTTGATCCTAGAAGTATCCCTTGGACCATTTTCAATCTTTCTTCCAATCTACAAGCACCTATATTCTTTTGAATCCCAATCTTGCTGTCAATGTGTCTACACCACTTGTCTACATTTATCCATTTTTCCACTCCCCATCCCTATTGTAGTGTTTCTTTCCAAATGAATCCTTCGCTTATCCACGCCTGTCTTTTTCTATCAGTTAGGAAATCCAAAATCTTGTCTTTCTTTTTCAATTGCTGTGGCCGATAGAAATTCACAGCTGGTTTCTTAATATTTCGATTAGCTGCCTGGGCAGATGAAGGTTGAGTATCACCTGCCATTAGGAAGGGAAGGGAATATTTGACAGGAGAAGCCAGACTCAGTGTTAGTGGGAAATTCGAGGTAAAAGGTTGTCTCCTGGAATTTTGGTTGGGGTCTTCGTGAAGGTTTTTTGATCGAAGCCCGTCCATTCAAAGGCCAGGTATTGTCTACGTGAACGTCCGTTCACGTTAAGGTCTGTCCACGTTAAGGTCTTTCTACATTCTGACCTAGTTTGTTTTGGCTTTGTTAATGTTTATCATAATATGATTAAATTATAAGCTGTCTACAATGAAATATATTTAAATGAAATTGACTTATTGAGGTATAACTGAACGAAAGATAAATTTAAGTAAAGGGGAATCTAAATCCCGACTCGGAAGCTTTCTGGTGTGTTGGAGGGTACGAGTCGGAAGATATATACCGCCGGAGGCGTGGGGATCGACCTCTCAAGCATATAGACCCCATTTCACTGCCTTCTGGACCTTTCTCAATGCGTGTAGACGTTCGAAATGGTGGATTGGGCAACATTCTATGCATTTGCCATTTGCTTCAATGTTTGCCTTAAGTCTTTATTGAATAAAGCCTTCAAATCTTCATCTTCAAACTTTTTGGGCTGACCTGGACGCTCCTTGTTTTCTGTATCGAAGTCATCAGTTTTAAATTGCTGAAACCATCGTTTACAAGTTTTTTGGGTAATAACATTTTCCCCGTAAGCTTCAAAGCAATAATCTATAAGTCTCATCACCTGTTCTCTTAAAATAAAAGAACGTTATTAAACCTCCCCGCAAAACGGCTTTTTTAGGAATGTAATTGGACATTTCCAAAGCTATTAAAAAATATGTCCTTTGAACAATGACAATCCAAAACAAACTGGCTTTTGATGAAGTATGTCGAAATGTCAAAACGCCATTGACGCCATGCTCCTATACCAACAAATGGGTCAGTAACGGTATCTCTTAGCAAAATCGACATTATTAACCGAAACACCTATTATCTTTTCTTAAAAATAAGATAGACCTATCTTCTTGAATCTTAGTCGTTACATCTAAACAAATCCTCCACTCATCCACGTCTATCCTTAGCTAGGCGCGCTAGTTAGTATACATCCCTGAATTAGTATCGGCAGGTTCTCAGTAGGTAGCTGATTGTAAAAGTCAGGCACAAGTGAAATCATTTGCATTCTTTATCATTGGAGGGTCAGTAGACGCCTTTGCAGAATTCGAACTTAGGCTATTGAGTCGTGAATCTTGGGAATGTGGTTGTTAGGTATATAAACCCTTGATGGCTTAATACTATTTTGCGAGAGTTTAAAATTCGTGATATATTATAATTTTCGAAAAGGACAAGAATATTACATTTTTAAGTGGATTCGAATGGGTAGAAATTAAGACGATAAATTTTTGATAGTGGGTTGTCTGGGATAGATAGAGATAGGCATTTGTGAACAAAAAAGATAGAAAAAGATAGGTTCATGGGACGACAAGGGATAGAGTTAGTGATAGAGAAAGATATACAATTGTGAACACCATGGATAAAAAAGTAGACGGTTGTGACAGTAAGAAATGGAGTCAGGGATACAAAGCGTTATATATGAGTAGACGCGACGGATAGGGCGGAAAAAGAAAAAGATAGAGTTAGTGGGATTAATAAATTATTTAAAGAAATTAGCTACTTCTTGGATTATATTCAATTAATTTTTTCAAAGTGAAAAATTCTTTTAAATACATATCTGTATTATTATTGATAGGTGTTATTGATTTCATATGAACCTGCGCTTTTCGGTATATGCACAGTTGAAAAATTAGCAGTCCGTTGCATCACTGCAGCCACCCCAAGCCGGCGGCTAGATGAGGTATGAAGGTCTCTCCGCAATAGGACTTGATAAGTTGACATAATATCGACACAACGTCAACGCGACAAAGTGTGGTATATCATTTTTCAATAAGAAGAAGACTTGAATGTCAGAAAATTCCAACAGGTGTCAAAAGATGCGCGCGAATTTCCTCGTTGCTGCGTAGACTACTTGAGTACTATTGTAGAAGGACAATGAAATAGCCACTTAGGACACATGTCGCTATGATCCCAATTCGGCTTCTTAACTGTGCTGCGCATGCGTCGCATTGGCACTATCATTAGTTATAAATGGTGCGCTTTTTTGAAATTATCCAACGTATGCATCAATTTTTAATGATAAATTACCATTACCAAATTAATGAAATTAATTAGCAAATAACATACAAAGGAAGGGAAACATTTTTTTACAAATGAAAATTTAATTAATCATGAAATTTTTTTGTTGAATTCTTTTAATTTAAATTTATTTAAATTTCCATTATTATTTGTTACTATCGCCTCCTATAACGCCATCGTGATCTACTGAAATTTCATTGGGGATTATATCAAAAATGGTTGGAAATTCAAAAATAATTAGTGTTATTTGATCAGCTCCTGTATCGACGATTAATCTTACAGGATCTTTCAAACCGGAAGGGAATTGGAGTTTTATGGATTCAACTGTTGTGGAGGATTCAATTGTTGAGGTTATATGATACTCTCTTCAAACATGCAGGCCATTGTAACAAAAGAATTCTCAAATGTAAATTATTTAGCGAAGTACATTTGATGAGAATATTTTTCTAACATTTTATGTACAGAAAATTGTTCCGTTTTAAAATTTTTTATTTCTTATTTTTAACATTAAAATGTACTGAAATTTCGGTTGTAATTATGAATGTTTCCAAAATTACACTGTAGTGAAAATGTTAATGAGAGGGTTTCTTCAAAACCTTATTATACATTACAATGAAATCGATGTAAAGATTATCATTCGTTTTATCTGTGTGTAAGCATATTACTTACATTGATCCTCCTTCATTTTGGCCAAAACTGAAAGGTTCGTGTGAGTGCGCCCGGTGAGCTAAGTGAACTTTCATGATTTGATCAAGGAAACGAGCATCTTTTAGTTTTTGTCAACTTCTAGCTTCATCTTGCTTAATTCCGCGAGTTAAATTTTTTTAGCCTTATCTTCTCGATTAGCTTTTTATTATTTATATTTTTGGTCAAGTATCATATAGTCAACCGCGTGCGTTAGCATCTTATCTTTAAGGCGCCTCGATATGAAAAACGCACGAAATCATGCAAATTTTTATTAAACTACACAACTGAAGAGATAAATATATTCTTTCATTCTTTTTGACATCGAAGGAATGCCGTGGAATGGACAATCGGCAAAAAGCTCGAGGTGGAAAAATTTTTTGATACCAGAATACTCTAGAAATACATTATTCAGGATTTCGAGTTGCTCAAACAATATTTAGTTAATCGAAAGTTTGTCTCATAGTCTCGTATATAATAATTAACCCTATATTATATTTTACAGTATCAGTGAAACGAATACTAGGATTGAGAGTAGATCATCATGGTTATTATGGTAAGTATATATTGATTTTTGTAACTAAGGTAACTTTGCTGAAAATTAGAAGAAGAAATTGAAATTTTATTCCAGAAACATCCATAAATTGTTTATGCTGAATGGCGCTGGCCTTTAGGGTCCTTCTAAACAATGTCTGAATTTTAACTTAAAAAGTATATGTTTTTATTGGAAATTTGATGTAAAATTTTTACTCCGAAAACGCAGATTTTATAAAAAACGTATTTGTATTTTTAGAAATTCGTAATAATAACTAGTTAAATATCCAAGGTTTCGGGAGATCTGCAGACCAACAAAATTTAAAAAATTCAAACCTTTTATTAAAGAAATCATCATTTTTACCCCCAATGTTAAGTTTGCGAAAGAGAGAAATCAGCAAGTAGCAGACGACATCATTTGAGCAGTGAGAATCATTCGCAATTTTGTTTTTACATTCTCATTAGAGAAGGTATTGCATTTTTGTAAAATCCGCCCCCTCCCATCAGTTTTTGTCAAATGTCCACGTTTCCAAATCGTCTGTCTGTACATTTTTAGTTTGTTAACACGATAAATTTCGAAAGGATTTACAGATTGGATTGGCCTTTGGTATATCTTTTTAGTGTCCTAAACTAAAGGCCAAGTTTGTTAGGCAACCATTTTGAATAAAAATGCAAAAAGTGACCGCATTTCAAACATTTTCGAGACTACTTTTTTTAAGATTCAAAAATTCTCTGTACAGATGCTTATAGTATCCGAAAGGAAGAACAATTTAATCTGATGACTTTTTTGATAAAAAAAAAATGACCAGTTATAGCATTTACAAAATTTAAAAAAAACTCGAAAATGGACATTTTAACCGAAATAGCGTACTTCAGGGACAACAAAATCGTCCCAAAATTCTTACAGCTGAAAAATAATTTGAGAACATCTAAATCCAAATCGATTCTGCATAATACAAGTTTGCTTCTCGTGAAAGAAAGAATACAGCATACCAAATTTCTTTTGCACACTACCTCTAAAAAACTATTAAAACTTCACCTTTTACTATCAAATACCCTCAGATTTGACATTTGTTCCACATTGGACCGCATATCGTTTGACCAATCCCAACGGAATAAAGAGCTTTCCACCCAAAAACAAAAAAAATATTTGACAAATTACTTCCAGTAAAGCAAACTCAACTAACAAATACAGTAAAAAACATCTCTGATCACCCTCTCAGCAATGAAATGATTTCAGCCTTATCTAAAGGACATAATTTTGCTGTAGCTCCATCGAAAATCCCAAAAAAAGAAATAATCAGCAATTTAGAAACCACAATATATACCCTTCCACCCGAAAAAGCGAATGACATTTGACGCAGGACGGCCAACATTTTACGCCAAGCTCAAGTTCCCTCCTCAAACTGAACAAAACAGGAAAAAACCGGAACTAAAGAACTTAATCAAAATAAAGATATTATAATATTACCCGCAGGCAATGGCTACAAAACAGTAATCATAAAAAATAAGACTGTAAAAACAAAATCATGCACCTTCTAACTGACGATACATACAAAAAAATTAAAAAGGACCCAACAAAAACAATAGTCACTAAAACAAAGACTCTTCTTAAAAACTCTAAACTTGAAAGCCAAACAATATCTAACTTATTACCTACTAATCCCATCTGTCCAAAACTTTACCTGCTCCCAAAAATCCACAAAGAAAACATTCCACTCAAACCGATCGTCAGCGCAATAAACTCACCAACTTAAAACCTAGCACGTTTCCTCGCTGCGAAACTAAATCCTTTTACAGGAAACTTTATCATTCACGTCCAAAAATGATTTGACTTTATTAAAAAGATACAACAGATTCACATTCAACCCCAAGACATCATAGTGAGTTACGACATAGTATCTCTTTTTACGAAAGTACCAACCTCGGATACAATTGATATTATTATATCTTTCACAAACTTCCCTTCCGAGCTTGTACCTTTGATAAAACACTGTCTCAATATTACTAACTTCATGTTCAATAAGCAATTATACGAACAAACCTCAGGGGCAGCAATGGGATCCACAATCTCACCTGTAATAGCCAATGTCTTTATGGGACATCTAGAAACTAAAATCTTCAACCAAGCCAAACTTAAACCAGAATTCTGGTTCCATTGCGTTGATGGCACATTTGTCATCTGGCGGCATAGAGGAGATGAACTAAATAATTTTTTCGATTTTATCAATCAATTGCATCCTAATATTCAGTTCGACATGGAAATAAAACAAAACGGAAAATTGCCTTTCTTGGACGTATTAGTTTAGAAAAAATACATCCAAGGTGTCACAGAACAAATAGGAAGAATTCTCAACAAACACAACATCCAAACCATATTTGAACCACCTGCGAAAATAGAACAACTACTAAATAGCCCTAAAGATAAAAAGGCACCCCTTTCAATTAAAATTAAAACACCCCAATTAAAATCTTAAAACACCTTAATAACATCAATAGGGTCAATGGATACAATACCAATCTGATTTGGCTTTCTGTTATCCCGGATTTAAAGAAAAATACTTGATTGGCCAATTAAGTTCGATCAGTCCCCACGGTGGGGCGCTCTGGCCAATCACATGCATCGAAAAAAGTATACTTAAGAACATCGTGACCTGATACATAGTTTCAGGTCAGCCCTGAAGATGTCAAAAGAAGAAAAAAGTTGTTTTTTGAAAGTCATACAAGATTATATACAATATTTAAAAGTTTATTAAATTATGGAAATTACAAGTTTGAAGAGAGGTAGCTGATTTGAAATATTTTTAGTTCTGAACTCGTTATTTCAAACTAACTAATTTTTATAATCCAAATTGGTCTAGTAATCTGGGGATTCCTAGAATATTTCAAGATCCGTTTAAAACTGGTTTTTTTCCTACTCAGTCGGATTTGTTTTCATTGGCTCAGAAGGATTCAGCTAGTCGTGCTGGTGGTTACTTGTTAACAGGTCCTGTTTCTATATATGTTAAGTTCTATTGTGATCAGAACCGGAAACGTGACAGCGAGGTGACGAAACAATTCTTGTCAATTGACTTCTATGTATAAACAGGTTTCTATATCTGAAGGCGTAGAATAGGGGGTGCAGTACCTTAAGTATAAGGAACTGGTCATTATGCAACCCTCTTAAATGTTTCGTGGCTGACTTTTATAAGCAGCGGCCGAAGATTTGTAGATGAGAAATCATTTTATTTTGGCGGTGTATTAAAAGTCAAGATGTAGAAACTGCGTGGTTTGTATAACGATGTTTAAAATATTTATTTTAACATACTGAATAACAATGCATATAAAAGAGTTCGTGCGCTTTTATAAGAACATAATCCTTTCATAATTATTTCTGCAAATTATAAGTATAAATGTAGCAATGAATAATAATATAAGTACAAATAACATAATTATAATACGTCACAGTACGTGAAATAATGTTGAAAATTAAAAATTCAAATAACGGATTCAATATAATTTAATGTAAAGCCGATTTTAAATTTTTAGGGTTCATTGAAAAAATCGTTAATGAAAATCACTATATTATATATTACAGAAGCAAGTCCTCTGGATATTCATGTACGACCCTTTGAAGTTGTCCAGAGTAGTTATGCTGTTACCAATCCTGCTGGTACGTAACTAAATTTTTTATTCAACCCATTTGAAATGTAATAAACTCTTCAGAAGACATTCGTAACGTCAGCTTTATTAAAACTTAAACCAGAATGAATGTTCTTTCACCTATGCTAATAAGTTAGAGTAAGATAGACGTGAGAACCATAGAAAAGGAAAGAAAGAAGAAGATAATACGAATCATTGCAAGAAAAATACACGTTAGTTTTATAATATCTCAATCAAGATTGAAGGTTATATAAACATAGATGTTCTTGCAAAATTTTAAAATAGATTATTGCAAAACTTGGCTGAGTGTTAGTAAACAAGACGCGTCGCACACCTTCATCTGTACAGCGATCCGTAGACTACAACTTTAAAGATTACGTGAAAGTAGTCTAAAAAAACTTTTGACACATACATACACGTAACTGCACACACACTGACATGTGTCTCACTGGGGTATTCTACAAGTAAAAGGTACCATTTTGAGAAAAAGGACGGATTTCACATAAGACACCATGAGCATTGAGCAGGTTTAGATCGCGGACCCTTCAATCAATAATTGTGGGTCCGGATGCAATAAGGGCACATAAAATTTTTTCGTGCGAAAACGAAGTCCCCTGGAGGCTTTAGAAAAAATTTTCGAATTTTAATT
>NC_046657.1:61006107-61017922 GCF_010883055.1 Belonocnema kinseyi
TTGAAAATTAAAATTTGAAAATTTTTTCTAAAGCCTCCAGGGGACTTCGTTTTCGCACGAAAAAATTTTATGTGCCCTTATTGCATCCGGACCCACAATTAATAGTCAATCAGATTCAAATTACAATTGAAAAATATGGAATTTAAAAAAAACAAAGGTGTCTCTTAGTCACATTACGACAGACAGTATTTTTTTATGTCAACCATTCAAAATATATTATTCTTCACTGTTCCTTTCCGAATTGTAGCTTGACAACAAACATTGAATATATATATATTGTGGCGTGGTTGAATGTAACAAGCCCAAATTGAATTTATAATTGGATTCATTCAACTTAATTGAGAATATAATTTATTTTTATGAGCCATATCTAGACAATCACAGATTCTTATGCGCTGCCATATGACTGAATCCTCAATGGGGACAGCCTGTTGCAGTGCATACATCATGTTGAGGTCTAGGGATTGTAAGTGAACGGCTCCAATCCGTCACCAGACTGAGGGTTTATAGTAAAACATAAAACTCCATCTATTAACTCCTGCGAATTTTCTGCTTATTTTGTTTACTAAGCATTCTTGGGGCCGGCGGTCCCTAACGCCACAATGCACCTTCCACACACATACTCAAAATCGACAGATTCACGACTAACACGTGGGCTGAAAAGTTCGTAGGCTAACATAGAAAAAACATTTTTTTTTTGATAAGATGTGATTTTATTATTCAATATACTTATCTACGTCCTCTCCTATTTACAATCCTTTCTTCTCCATTCCTCTTCCTCCTTCCTTATTTTCTTCTCCATCTTACCCAACACCATTTTTAACCATGCTACTTCCCTTTTGTCTACCCTGTGATGCACGAAGACCTACATGCTTCGCCCACTCCTTTCCAGCTCTTCACATTCCTCCAACCAGTGTTTAACTTTTTCATCCCCCTTCTCGCACAATGCACACATTCTCTTTTCTCTAGAAAGCCAGAACCTACTGAAATCCTCCATGCAACCGCATCTCATTCTTGCTATAAGTTTCTGACTTCCTTGCTCTCCTTTCTCACATAAATATTGCGCTCTCTCCCTTGGCATGATCTACATATAGTTTTCGTTGTACCTTCACTCTCTTGTTCTCTCTTCTCCTTTATCCATCTGCGATGCATTCGTTCTATAATACCTTTGCCTTTTCACATCCATCTTTGCACCACTAGGTCTGTTCTCCTTCTCCCATAAACACTCCCTAACCATCTTCCTTCCCCCACCCTTCTAAAAAAGTTTCACTCATATTTACACGTTTGAATCCCTATTATAATCCCTAGACTCTGTCTTCCTGTCTCTCTTCTGACACTATAGTTCGGCGTATTCCTTGCTCACCCCAGTATCAACTTTACATACCTCTCCATTATTCTATTCACCTCTTCCTTAGCCCCAAAACCTGCCACATCACCACATTTGCCCTTCTCATCCTCTCCTTTATATGACAGAAAGCCCAGGTACACAAACTCTTTCACCTCCTGCAAGCATATTCTCAACCTTTTCACTATCTCCTTTAAGGCCTCCTCGCTCCTTGCTAGCAGCACTATGTCATCTGCATATGCGAGTGAGCATATCCTGACTCCTTCCACCCTAACTCATCCTATCACTCCGGCCGCTAGCTTACTTACCATATCCGTGATCAAAATTTCAAAAAGCGTTGGGCTAAGCCAGCGCCCTTGCCTCAACACCCTATCCAAATAGAATCCCTTAAAGATTCCATCCCCTTCTCTCACTCTATCTTTCGTCTCCTCGTATACCTCCCTCACCCTCTCGATCAGGCCTTTCTCCACTGCCTTCTCTTATATTGCCTTCCACAACGTCCCCATATTCACCGAAGGGAACGCGCCATTTAGATCAATAAAAAACTCGTACACTTTGGCACCCTTTTTGGTTAGTTCTCTATCCACCACATGCTGCAAGACGTAAATATTGTCAATGATACTTCTTCCCGCCCTAAAGCCCGTAACTTCTCTCTAATTATCTTGCCTCTCCCTATCCCCTTTTTCATACGGTGGTACGATCAACCCCGTCCTCCACCCGCTCAGGGATCCCTCCTCTCCCATACTTTTTTCACTACTCCCTTCAGTCTCTGCCTTGCCCCTTGTGTGCCAAACAGCCACGCCGCATTCCCTACTCAGTCCATCGGCAGCGGAGCGCACCGGTAGCACTCGTAGAAACTAAAGTGGGAACCCACCTGCCTACCAGATAAGAACCAAGCACTAAGGGAACGACTGCCGTTCTCCCTTATTTGATATCCTGTTAGGTTTTGTAAATAACATGGGCGATGGCATATGCCATTTATTTCAGGTTAGATAAATAGGACGTATAGTCTAATAGAATTATACTCTCAAGAAAGAGGTGATTCTATAGTTAGGATCGCGATTTAGGCGAATATAAATATTGCACGTCAGCGTGTATCTTGCCCAGCCCGGTCTGAGGTAAATATACTTTATTATCGATTTTCTCTTAGTACGAGTTCGCCAGTCGTGCAACCCAGCGTATAGCGACGTGTTTACTTCTCGGTATTTCTTGCTAGAATCCGAGTAATTTGTCAAAATCTCGTAGTAAGAGAGACCGCACTTTAATCGATTAACATGCGCAAGGCTCATTAACAACAATAGTTTTCTTTTCTCCTTATAATTTTCGAGCACTATAAATTTTGTTATAGGAATAAATTATTGAAAACCAGTGCTCCAAAAGAGAATAATTCTTAGTTGATAGTGTCTTTTCAAATATCTTTTTGTTTAGGGCAGATACCTATTAAATAAATAAAATTATTATAGAAATCTGTCGTATCTCACTAGGATATTTTTGTATTCATTCATTCAAAGTAGATTCAAGCACGAAAAGGTGATTCTGCCGAGCAGAATCACCTATTGTTTCACGAGTTATAATGATGACAAATTGTAACTCCTAATATCTTATTAGCAATTGACTTTAAAACCCAGGATCAGTAAAATGAATGCTCCACGTGATTAAATACATTATTCCCACTTATAGCTTGTAACATTGCCCAATAAATGCTATATTAGACACAGGTAGCAATGTAAATCTGAATTCTACAGAATTCTTTGCACGAAATATTCGTGAATTTATAAATTGCGAATTCCTCTCACAAACTTATATTTCAGGCACTGGAAAGAAATTATACTAGCGCTTAAAGACACGTTTAAAGTATGGCGGAAATCTGTGCCACTTATCAATAATAGCACGCACAAGAGTTCCATAATTTAAACCGGAAACGGCATTAAATAATAATTAATTAGTTACTCATTTAATTTAGTATTAATCTTGAAATGTCCTTGTGAGCAATTACTTAAATTAATTTACATTTTTTACCATTACAAATTTAATTTACTCTTGTATTTAATTTTGTAATGTACCGTCACATCATACGCATGCGCATGCGAACAACGGGCTACCGAGATACACTACCGTCCACGCACTACCACCCAGTTCGTCGCTGCAAAGCGCAGGCACGGGCGATATAGCTAGTTGCGCAACGAAGAAACAAAAGTTCGCCAGATGCGGTAAACCAAGTACCATCGGGAAGCTCTCACTCGGTGCAACTGCTCTGGCAGCCTATTCTCTCAGTAGGCGACCAGGCCGCCTACTCCACCTCCTAGATCTGTGCCATTCCCTGTATCTTACTTGGTCTGCGGCCGACAGTCGCTCCTTTGACCACCCGTAGAGGCTAGTGCACGTCGGCGCTAGGTGCCCCTAACCGGCCTAGCTGCAGAGAACTTACCGAAACAGCTCGACTCCTGACACCGTCCTGACCAACCCGAACGTCCAACGGTCACGCACGTCTTGGGCACCGCAAAAATTCCCAACGACCGCCATTTGCGTCACACACGCCTTGCGGCCACCAGATCGCCTCCTCTCCCTTCTCTTTCTTCGCACTTAACCGTACCTGTTTGCCAGGAGAGACTAGGCCTACTCTGTCCGCCGTCACGCACACCCTAACATTGTCGTGCACACCGGTAAACCCGACTGCTGCCCCCTTTTCTCAAACACTGATTCCAGACCTGAGCATGTTAGCGATCCACTTTTCTGTTTGCCCAGACCCTCGCCCTATCCTTGAAGAGAATTTCGTTACTAGACCCCAACCGCACAAAAACAAATTACCTACCTTCTAGATTTGAAAGTTTAAAAACCCTACAATATCAACACCTGCACCCTAGAATTTCTGCATACAGCCGCACGGTTCGGATGTTGAAACTAGGGAGAACCGGAGCGTAGCTACTCGCACTTGCGGCCACTGTCTTTATTGTTCGCGTTCTTCCTCCGGCCGCGTAGTCTGTATTCTGTAGCATGATAATTTGGATCAAAATTTAAAAAGTGAGCTGATTTTCAAAATATTAAAACCACATTTTTTAAAGATCTTAAAATTCTATCTACGCTCATTCATAGTACTTAGAAACTCAAACAATTTATCCTTACGACTTTTTTTCTATCAAGAGAAAATTATCAGAGTTAGAGCACTTTAAAATAAATAAAAAAACTGAAATGAACATTTTAAGCCACGCAACGCATGGTAAGAAAATAAGTCAAGAAAAGGAAAAGATTTCGTTTAAAATTCCTGCAAGATGAGCATAACGACTTTTTTAATTTGGTCAAAAAGTTGAAAATTCAAAATTTGATCGTACCAAAAATATTTTAAACTACATTTTATCAAGATGTCAAAATTTTATATACGGCTATTCATAGTCTTTAGAAACTAAAACAATTTATCCCCTACCTTAAAAATGAGAGAAAACTTCTTTATGCAAAAATAGTTTAAATTTTGGATAGGACACGTAGATTTTGCTTAATTCGTGAAAAATAACGTTCAAAATAAAAATATCAAGTTTTTTGTAAAAAATGTCATAAGTACGAACTAAAATTAACACACAAAAGTTGTTCGCCTTAAAAGATCTATAACTTTGTTATTAGCCCCTTTTCAATAGGACGAGTAGATTTTATTTTAATCATAAAAAATAAGATTAAAAATAAAAGATTTGCGGAAAAAGGACAAAATAGACGAAATAAAAAAAGGATTCTATATGGGACCCTATATAGGTTCCTGTATTAGACCATATGCAGATGCACAATAGTTTTTCTTCAATCGTAAAAAACAAGATTAAAAAAAATTGAAAAAACAAGGAAATATGAATCAGTATGATTCAATTTTTATGTGTATTATGAATTTTATTGATATAAATTGATTAAAATAATACATGTTTCAGCGTAGCTTAGAAAACAATTTAAACCAAAATACGAAACAAAAAGTAAAATAATCATGATAAATATAATTTGTGCTTTATTTTCCAATATCTGAATAAGCAATCCCAGGCAGATTTACATAAAAAATTTATTATATTTGATATAAAAGTGTTGTGTATAATGCAGAAAAGTGGACATTTTGGATAAAATCGAGTGCGAAGCACGAGATAAGTGATGAGAATGTGTTAGTACTAGCCCAAAGAGCTTCAGCAAATTGGGGTTCACAATCACAAAATTACAAATGCCGATCCGTTGACTTTTGATTTTAAAAGGTCTGTGCAGGAACGCGGCAGAAATGCAAGGGCCGAGCGCGAAGAGCGATAGCCATCAGTCGCGAGCCGTAGGTGCGCTCACACTTTGGAGCTAAGATCTTGTGACAAAAGAGAATCCACAATCGCAAAAGTAAACCGGTGGATGTGTTGAGCCTTAATTTGAAAATGTTTGCGCAAGAATTTGTGAAAATATAAATACCAAGCGCGTACCGCGAGTTAAATACATAATCGAGCGCGAAACGCGAGATAAATTTACAATCCAGCACGAAGCGCGAAATAAATTCATTATCCAGCGCGAAGCACGAGAACCAGCAGTCTTTTGCCATACCTTCCGTCATGGTTTGGGTCTGGTATGGTCTTCGAAAATCACAAATTTTAAGTTAACCCTAAATTTAGGAAAAATACGCTTAGTTTACATTAAAAAAGAATTCGGAACTCCTTATTGTTAAAATATTATTATCTTTTTTAAGTATTATTTCGCTATGTTTCCTTCAGTATGGTTTATATAGTATTTAGTATAGTATAATATAATTTGTAAACTTGAGATGCTAACTACGTGCTGATCGTTGACATTTTTGTGAACCGCCGTGACCAGGTAGGATCTTAATCCTTTTTATGGTTTATCAAAATATTAATTAATAAATTCTACTTCAGACCGGTAAGGCGCCCAGGATGGCAACCTGATGATAAAAATGGCTATTTAAATTAGCTACTAAATCACTCAATTAAAATCGACGGAATAACCATGCCAGTGAGTCAAGCTTTTCCGCCTAACAAACTACCGTTGAAGCACGTTGATATTTATTCGAAGCGCGAGATAGGGTTGCCCCTATCTGAGCCTTGCTGGTTCCATTAATGTCTCAAAATGTTGAAAGTTTTATTCTATATTGCATGCTCATAGGTTACATGAGATAAGATGCAGTGCTGGGATCACGCGAGTGGGAGAGAGAGAGCACCGTATGTTTAGATTAAATATTGACCTTCACTTAATAAAATTCACTAAAGCTACTATATTTATTTAGCATCAATCAGAAAAGATCATACGAGATAAGCCACGTCAACAGAAAAGTTTAGAATTCACACTTCAGGACCCACAGCCATCATAATATCACAGGTACGCACACTCACACGGGGGCCAATTCCTTTTTGTCTCCCTTCTTCATTATCTGGTTAGTCTCTGGCAATGGTTCCTTAATTCTTTTTTTTTCTCCGGACCACGGACCGCTAGTTATAAGATAAAAGCCTCAAGTCTCAGCCGATTTTTGGTCGCTTCCCATCGCCACGATGAAGAGTTTATTCGGTGTTACCCGATGGTTCGTCTGATGCTGCCAGTCGTCGATCACCTGAAAACAACTGCGCCGTGTTGCTCTCGTGTGGCCGGTAGTCCCTCTCTTAGTTGAATATGGCCAACGGCCGTGCTGGTGCCTGATTAGTGCTACCTCTCGTAGTTGCGCGAAGTTTTTGCGCCGTGTTTGTGGTAACCGGCCCTTCCTTGTACGGTGTTTGAGATCCGCCTTTTTTTCGATGACATTGGTCCCATGTTTACCACTTGGCAGTATGCTTTGTTGACAGTCGAAGAAATTTCTCAGCCTACACCCGAATTCCTTTACACTTTGGTGTTGAAAAATAATTATGTTACTATGTTATGTTATGAATGTTCAAGCAAACAATAAAAAAACATAAACATATAAAATGTAAATGTAGGACCTCAGATTCAGTCTGTAGTGGTACTTGTTCTTGCAATAGATTCATACACTGCATAATATACAATGAAACTCTTGTATCTAAAATTTTACCAGTATTACCCTAAAATTGAAAATTACATATAAAACATATTAGTTTTTATGAGCCGGGCGCGAGCCGCGCGTGGCTCGCAAGTTTAAACGCGCCCGGGGCGCGCAAATGTTGGTCCCCGCGCTTCGCGCTCGATAATGTATTTAGTCGCACTACGCGCTCAGTCTTTTGTGCACAGCCTTTTAAAAAATTGGAGTCAAAGCATCGACAAGAGTAATTTGGTGATTCTGAATTCTCTTTTGTTAAAGGTCCTTCGGTTTTAACGAACACATTGACATCACGAATCGCGTGCTTCGCACTGGAGTTTCTCCCTGAAATTGTATATCATTTCCATAAATGTATATTATTCTAATTTATAACATGCATTGGTATTAAAACTGCCGTAATTCTATTGTCTCATTTGAAGAAAAATTGCGCATTCCTTAAACAAAATTTTGTTATTAAACATTTATTTGCAACTTTTGTCTTTTTTCTATAAACTTAATTTGTTCATTTCCAATTTTATTTCCATCATTTAAATTTTACACATACGGTGCAGGGATTCAAAGACTTCAAGAAATTTGAAAATATTTTATCCAATTCATTTTGAATTTTGATCAAATTCGTTTGAATTCTCTTTAATTCTTTCCCAAATAATTGCTTTAAATATTGTATTTATTTTTGAAGATATTATCTTAAAACTATTCAACTTCTACGTTTTTCAATTTTTCAAGAATGTTCACGCATCAGATTCCTCAATTCAGAACGTCTGCTTTTAATAATTTAAATTATAATTTTTTTAGTTTTAATGTTTTTAATTTGAAAATATAATTGAGAGAGAAGTCTGTTTGGAGACTCAGGAAAAAACTGATAAATTTTTGTATCCTTAAAGCTAAAAAAATGGCCTGTCATGTGAAAAAAATGGGGGAAGGAAGTTTTGTAGCTACATATTGAAATATACGCCTTAACAAATATCTTAATTTGTCTTGTGTCTTTTTTTCAAACACTTAATTCTATTATTTTTGATATAACCTTTACGATTAAAAGGAAAACCACGCTCTACTTTCGCTGAAAAAATGTTATCTCTTTATTTTTTCTTAGCTTGTGTCGTGTCTCGAAGAACTTAATTTTTGTATCTTTAATGTTTTTTATAAATAAAATAAAAACTACGTGTCCTACAAAGCAGGGATTCATAACAAATTTGTAGATATTATTCTGGCGCACAATGTTTGTCTTATCATTTTTTCCCTTATTTTTCATATTTTGACCGCAAATTTCAATTTTTAATTTTGGATTATTTTTTATGCCGTCAAAATTAGAATTTAAAATTTTTCGAAAAAATTCAAAAAATTTCTATGATAATCCTGTAGGGCCACTGAAAATTAATATTTATCTTTTTAAGTACTATGTATAAGTGTACAAAGTATTTTTGAATCATGAAAAAATAAGGTATCAAAAATTTTCAAAGTGCGCTCACTTTTAGAATTTTTATCCAAAAACTAAGGGGGGGAAGGTCAAATTTTACACAAATCTAATTTCTTCTCTGATGTCAGAAAAAAAAAGAAAAAAAAATTTAATAATTAAATAATAATTTTAAAAAATAAAATTGTTCAAGAAATTAAGTTTTAGACGAAATAAAATAAACTCCAAAATATATTTTTAACAAAGAATACAATTTTTTAAAGTTTTAAAAATAAATTACTAGAAAACGCATCGTCACGCTGCGCTGGTCAGCGTCCGGCAATGGAACATGGCCGGGAGCTAGCCGGGAGCTGGCCAGGGATTTCGACCTTGGCCCGGACAAGATTAATTGCTGCTTTACTAGATTTAAATAATTCGTGTTTCAATTGTATGAAGAGCATCTGTCACTGAGTTAGGGGATCAATTTGATTCTTTTTTAGTGTAGAATTAGAGCATATTAATATATAAAATTCCACACGCTCAGCACACAGGCAACATTAACTATTTTCAAGTAGTCTTTGAGAGACAAAAAAGATTTTAAAAATAAACATTAAATGATTGCGAGTATTTTGACTTTAAATATTAATAGTCCTGTTTAGATTAAATTCATATATTACATTTTTAAACATTATATTACAAATAAAATTTCTAACGCTACGGGGTATCGAACCTACATATATCTATACCTAAATCTAACGCCTAGCAGTCGGGAGTGCCAACCACTACGATGAACTGTTAATCTGTAAAATATTTTAAAAATAAATAATTTAAATCGATTAAAATTTTTCTTCGCGTTGTATTTTGTTTTTTCCCGTTTTAGACTATTTTACAACTTTCTACAATGCGGCTATACGCATCCATTTTTTAATGAAACCAGAGAAAGTAATTCAGTTATAAACAAAATTCAACAATTTTATTATTTGTAATCAGCGCCCTGCTAGCTACCGTCTGAACATACGATCATAAGATTTGTCCGATCAAAGCCCAATCAGTCCTCGACTGGGGTTCTTTTAAAAACAAACATAGCCCGGCCAGTCCCCGACCGGAAACCTTGTTGTACCAGGGCTAACCCGGGCTATTTCCACACGAGATATAGTTACGGTTTATTCAATCGTTCTGATAAATTTATTACTTATTTCGTCAGAACTCTAAATATTGAAAAGATGGGCAATAAAATATAAATTAATAAGAAATCTTACGGGGTAAGTCTAGAACAGGTGAACAATATACTAATGTGGAAGTCGGGGTATCACTACCTTAGTCCAAAGTGAGTGGCTAACTGCTCCCACCACTATCCAGTAATTCCATAAAAATAACAAAGGTGAAATGATTTTTAGAGTCTATTTTAGACCCTTATCTTCCGGATTTTTAAAACAAGCCGAAAATTCGTAAACGGAGATATTTAGGTTTCTATTGAGGATTTAGAACGTAGTATTTAGGGACCATGCACAAATCCGTAGAGTAGACTCTCTTAAATAAATATTCATATTTTATGGAATTAATTCTTAAGAGTAATTAAAAACCATGAATGTTGGCAGTTTAACATATATAAATTCGGACGTACAAATTTCAATTTTCATTTAAAAAAGAGCTCTAGTCCTTCTTTTATTTCAGATATATTATTTTTTACAGGAGCACGAGCTGAACCAAGAGAAATAACTGATTATGATTGGCGTTACAATTTAAATCAGTTTCCCTTGGGTAAAATAGTATCACGGGAGGGCCGTCTAATGATTATCGTCAAGGATCCTCGCGATAGCATTCATAACACTTGTAAAATGGAGCCAGATGAGATTTCTATTTACGAAAGGATAAAGAAACGAAACCCCAGAAGCCCAGGTATAAGTTCTGACAATAAATCATAGCCTAAATAATGAATTTTGTCAATGGCACATTGTTATTAACCAAAAATAAAATTTCACTCTTTAACTAATTTTGTATATCATGTTTAATTATAGACAGTAGATAAGAAAATTAATATATTTAATACTTCACAAAAGCGATGTTTAAGATTTTCGCAACTCTGGAATCAATTTGGTAGCAGCTAATTTCAAAATGGGTTTCCATCTCGTTCGGATTTGGGGTACGAAACTATATTCCATTGTTTTTGCCGTAAAACCGTAAACACGTGATAATTTAATAACAACGAGGCTAAATTACTAATTTCTAATACACTGCAAAACAAAGTTGTAGAATTTTAGAACGCTAAACGTTTTTCGAAAGCGAACTGACGCGCAGCGGCGTGAAAGTAGTATAGAAATGTTTAAGATTTAACAAGAAATTTAAATAAAGTTTGCAAACTAAAATGCACGCTTCGCCTAGGGTTTAAAAAGTGTGCACACCGAACATAAAAAATTCTCACTAAATTTTTTAGGAACCTAATAATATTACCCAATAGAATTGTCAGTGTTCAATTTATCAACTGTTCTCCAAAGCTATTTTCTTCTTTCAATAATTGGAAATTCCATTTTTGGAAACGTCTTCATCCACATGTAAAATTGTACAAATGTATATTAGACCGTTATGTCATACAACTGTTTAAATTTAAGAAATAATAATTGTAAGCAGAAAAACTTTCATTTCAAGCTATTTGAAAAGATCATGCACAATTTTGAAACAATATACATGCAATAACTTTTTATTTTAAACGCTTAAGCTTGAACACTATAGAATTAGGAGCATAAAATATTAAATAATTTAAAATTGTAAGGCGCTATCAAAAAACCTTATTCACTAATACTTAAATTTCTTGTAATGTGAAATATCATTTAAAGTGACTAAATCAACTTTTCAAAGCAGTCGATGAGATCTGTTTGAAAAATTAAAGAATGTCATTTAAAAGCAGACAATACCAAAAGTCGCAATGTAGATGTATAATTTTTACATTCTCATCTATACTGAAAAGGTATTAGATTAATGTACGAGGGTAGTTCAATAAGTCCTTAGAATGACCAAAAGATGGCGCGCGAATCGCTCCAAATCATCTGTTTTCAGTCAGCACCACTCCCGACTAGATATA
>NC_046657.1:61018022-61025685 GCF_010883055.1 Belonocnema kinseyi
CGTCATTGCCTCTGTAAGTGCTTATTTTGAGGAACTTCCGAAAACGCACTTTTCTGAAGGATTAAAAAAACTTGAAAAGCGATTGACCAAGTTATAGAGCTCTAAGGAGATTATGTTGAAAAATAAAAAAAAATTTACCCGAAAAAAATTGTTTTTATACTTTATTCTAGGGACTTATTGAACTACCCTCGTAAATACTGATTTTCGCTGATTTCATCAAATCTCGACGGTTTTAGAAAGACGAATCAGATTGAAATATGCTTTAACATGCAGTTTAAGGATTTAAAAAGAAAAAACGAGTTCGTAAACCAGCTATTTTCATAAAAATTAAAAAATTTAGAGCATTTGAAAACATTTAAAACCACTATTTTTTAAGATTTCGGAATTAAATCGACAAGCATTCGTAGTAAACAAAAAAATAATTTATCCCTATGACTGTTGTCGATAAAATAAAAATTACTAAAGTTAGAGTATTTTTGAATTTAAAAAAAACAAATGAAAATGGGGTGTAGGGCTAAGCAAAGCATGATATTGGGAAAAGTTTGCTTTATATTAAAAAAATCAACAATTTAAACTGCACGAAAATGACATTTTAATTTACTTATGCAAATGCTAAAAATTGTACAATTTTTAAAGATTCACTTTCAAATTATTCGCTTAAGAAGTTTTTCATATACTATTGCTCCAAGTTTGTAAATTTGTTTTGAAAATCAATAAATTATTGTAGTACATCTTGAATGATAAACATTTAAATTTGAAACCCTTGGACTATGTTGATTTCACCAAATGCAAACACTGAAATTTCTAAAAACCTTAGTATTTTATATTGAAATTACAAAGCTTAAACGCAAGAGTGAAACTATAGCGTGCATAAATACATAATTTTTTGTACTAAGAAAACTTTTTTGGGATTTCGAAAAAAATATCCAAATTTTAGCTCTTGACCAATTACACAGGCCCACAAAAAGAAATTTCTGAACTAAGTACGATAAAAGTATATCCTTATATATTTCAAGCCGCAAAATCCAAATTCGATTTGAATTTGGATTTAACGGTGAAATTTTCTTCTAGCCTAGGGAAAAAGTATAAAATATAGGGAACTCTGGAATCTACGAAGATATTTATTGTAAAATAGCAAAATTTCAGTACTTCTAATACTAATCCAAGCATTTTGACCTATTTTTAGTCGCTGAACCCAAATTCGACCGCACGAATCTCCCTAGGCGTCAGATTTTTCCCCTAGCTCAGGGGAAACTCTCAAAACTAAGAGAATTCTGGGATCTGATCATGTAATATTTGTACGATGGCAAAGTGATGCAAAACTTAAAGTTTATTTATTAGCTGAATTCAAATTTGACTTTGAACTTGATTTACAGGAGGCCAAATTGCTCCAAGCTTATGGAAAATAACGAAAAGTTGAGAAAACATTATGGTCTTCAGCAGAAGACGATGAATAAATACAAAATCTGTTTGTATTTCGCGACATTTGTTTTAAATATGACATCGGTGTTACTTTACACTGTCTCAATTTTTTAATTACCTGGAGCAAAGGGTATAAATGTGAAAAAAATAAGCGCTTAATTAAAAGGAACCAGTAACTTTCACAAGTCAATTTAACATACCTTTTTTAACGTGTATGACGTTTTCTACGTTTCCTGTTCCTTTGATCTGTGAACGTCCTATTTGGGGGTTTCTCTTACGTTATTTCCCTTTGCACTCAACATCTCGTTTTTGCATCCAGCAAAAATCTGCCATCATCTACTCATCCCATTTCGCGTGATGACGATGCTGCATTTCCTTGATAATTGGATGAACGCGTTGCCCCTGCTCTTCACTTTCATTACCCAGATTTGCAGGAAAGTAATCCACATGTGAATCAAGAAAATGCAGTTTAAGATTCATCAAACAATTTTGGACATGGAAATTCTGAACCATACTTTTATAAAGATTTTGAGTCACCGTTTTTTTTGGTTACGTAAAAAAATTTCTACAACCTTTTTAAAACTGTGCCAGGCATCGTTCTCAGTATCAGTCATGTACTCAATGAATTTTTTGTTTGTTTTTAAAACATTTTTCTTATCTGAGACCCATCAAATACCCCTTCCTTTATTTTGGCGTCAGATAAGCCTGGAAATTTGCTTCCTAAATCTGTGAAACTTTCGTCTTTCTTGTCCATTGACCTAACGAATTGCTTCATTAGGCCATGTTTAATATGAAGGGGGGACAGGAGACTTATTGAGGAATACGTCAGTGGCTCAAATAATACATTTTTTTAAGCCAGGTTCAAAAGAAGTTCTTTTTTGTCACTCTTTTTTTTAAAGTGGTTCTCGCGATCTCTACTATCCTGCAAGCAAAGAAATCAGGGACATTTTGTGAAACCTGATTTTTGCCTTAATAAGATCGTAACAATTTTTAAATCTCCGCAGAGCTTCCAATTGCGCAACGAATACCTAATCAACTTTATCTTCTTTATAAATGTTCAATTTTAGTTCATTTATTAAACCCTGAACGTCCGAACAATAAACTAAATAAGTATTTCGATAAAAATACTTTAGGAATTCTTTTTCTCTATTTCGATAAACGGTAGATTTGGTTCCTATTGTTAATAAATTTATTTTCTTCAAATCCAAAGCTAAGTCCTTAATAGCTAAAAATACGTAAAGATTTTGTATTAATTCATCGTTTTTTTTTGTTTACATCAATCAAGTCTGCGTGGAAGCGAAAGTTTTTTTTTCCATTTTTTCCTCTAGGCTAGGAGAACAGAGAAGCTCTCTAGAATCGTTCTCAGTCTACACATGTGTTAAACGACCCGGGGTATATGCCGAATTCAAGTTTACTTATAAACCTTAATCAACTAAAGTGTATCTGAACATAACCTGCGTTTAGCCGTAGGTTTTTCTTAATTTCCCACTATTTCCCCTAGGCTAGATGATATCTGAGGGCCTGTAAATTAATTATAAAGTCTAATTTGTATTCAGGTACTAAATAAACTTAAAGTTACACATCACTTTGCTATCGAACGAATATCACATTAACAGGTCTCAGAATTCTCTTAGTTTCAAGACTTTCCTCTAGGCTAGGGGAAAAATCTATCGCCTACGGAAATTCGTGATGTCGAACTTGGGTTCAGCGACCCAAAATACATAAAAATGCCTGTGTCAGTATTAAAGTTACTGAAACTTGCCTGTTTAATAACAAATACGTTCGTAGATTCCTGAATTCCCTAGATTTTAGAAGTTTTCCCTAGGCTATGGGAGAAATCTGACGTTTAGGGGAATTTGTAAAGTTGAATTTGGGTTCAGTCGCTTAAAATACATAAACATGTGTGTATTAGTATTGAGATTACTGACATTTTGCTATTTTACATAAATACCTTTGTAGATTCCAGAATTCCCTAGATATTAGACTTTTTCCCTAGGCTAGGAAAAAATTTTCCCGTTAAATATAAATTCTGAGCTCGAATCCGGATTCAGCGGCTCAAAATACATAAGTATATAATTTTCTTGTACACAGTATCTGTAGAATCACAACTTAGTACCATTTTTTATTTCTGATTGAACGAATTTCTTATCGTTGAAATAACTATGTTCTATATTTTTTCAGACCAATATATAATACCGCTATTATGGAAGCCTGGCGATTACGTTCTTCGTATGATAGATACCCGCCTGCAAATAGTTGGAAAAATAGATAATTTGGGCTTTATGCTTTCCACGCAAAGTCATAATAAGGGTAATTTAATAGCTAAAATATAATTTCTTTATATTTTAGAGAAATCTTCTTAGAACGATTTGTTGTTTCCTGAGGATGGTATTTTTACGCACATGTATCCGAAAATAACTATTTTACATGTAGTAAAGTGCCTAGTATTTTTCAACTCATGATTCTTTAAATAGATAAACAGTAATAATGACTACATTTTTTTACATAATCAGATCATTACGTGGATCCCCACGATTATGACATACTGGCGCGTAAAATAGGAACTGAAAGTCACACAAGGCAGCCGATACTTGAGTCTAAAGCATTAGCTTGGGGAATTTTATGGATCGGCCCGGAACAGTTTCCTCTCATAGAAGGTAATGCCAAAATTAATATACTATTTGAATAAAAAATACTATAGATATGTGCCTAAAGTTTTCAGATTTTTGCAATAATAATTATTTTCGGTCTCTGAAAAGCAATCGTTGTTGTCATACTACGTCAATTAATTATTTATAATTTTTTATGCAGAAAATCATGTGTTAATATTTGACTTTTTAAAATGAATAAACTTAAATTTTTTGAGCGCAATGAAAGAATTCAAGATATATAGTTTGCAAGACTATCAAACAAGAATTTATTTGGTAGTTTTTTAGTACGCACCTGTTAGTGTTTAAATTATAAAAATTTTTTCTCTTACAGATCAACCACGAGTCGAATAGATTGTACACAATTTGGCTCCACCTGGGGGTTTTCTCCTCAAGTGAGTTTTTCCAGCCAGGATGCACTTGAACACAATCGCAAGGAGGTGCAGGCGAATGCGGGAGCTTGTAAAAATAATAGTATTAAATAAATTTTGTTTCTTGTATTTCTACGTTGACTCATTTTATAATTCTTTCGGTCCTCTGGCTTCAAGTTTTTTCGCCTACCGATAAAAAATATTTTGTCCGACCCCTCTTGAAAACGCGCCATTGCTTGCACCCGAAGCAGCTGTCATGTGGCCACTTTCAGCCCAGTAGCCGTCCCACATGCGCACTTCGCTACCAAGTTACATGAAACTTTACGCCCGCTATAAATGCACTTCATCACGCAAATAGGGCGCCCGGTAGAAGTGGTAATATCATATAGTATGATTTAAATCGAAAGTGGTTTTTCCTTGAACCCTTTCATCATAAAACATTTATGAAAGAGAAAAGGGGACAGTAGACAATATTAGGGGGGAAAGTGGAAAACAAAAAAGGAAAGTGGGAAACGAGAAAAAAGAAAAAGGATGAAAGAAAAGGGTAAGGGTTGGAAGGGTAAAGTATAAAAGGGGAAGATTAAATTAAAACAGGGAAAGGGAAGGGGAAAATGATAAAGGGTAAAAGTGGAAAGGAAAAAGAAAAAGGGAAAGTGGGAAATAGGAAGAAGAAAACAAGGTTGCAGGGAACGGGGAAAGGTGAGAATATTGTAAGGAAAATGGGAAAGCCCAATAATAAAAGGAGATAGAGAAAAGAAAAATGGGCGGAGAAAACGCAAAAGTGGAAAGGGTGAAAAGGGAAAAGTAGAAAGAAAAAGGCGAAAATGGGAATAGGTTAAAGAGAAAAAAAGCGGAAAGTGAAGGATAGAAAAAATACTCAGGGAACAGAGAAATGTAGAAAGTTGAGAAATAACGGGTGAAAATAGACAGCGGAACCAGTATAAGGTAATGCGGAATAGGAAAACGGAAAGGGAAAATGAGAATAAGAATGAAAAAAGTGTGGCAAGGGAATGTGAAAAGGGAAAAGGAAAACAGTAGAGAAGATTGGTAAAGGGGTAAGGAAAATACATGGGAAATGAGAAAGGAGGAAGGGAAATGTGAAAGAGTGGAAAGGAAAAAGGGAATGAGGAAAAGGGGCGGGGAAAATGAAAAAAGGAGAACAGCTGAAAAGGGATAAGTGAAAAGGCGACATGAAAAGGGGAATAAAAAACGACGTTGAAGTTTGCCACAGATATGGATTTCAAAGTTGCGTAATTAATATAAAAAAAACTAAAAGTCACATCCAAAAAGTAAAAACACCTCTGGATCCGTCTTGGAAATATCTCGATGTGCATTTTTTGTTTAAATAATTTTTTAAACAATTACGCTATTTGTTATATTTCTGCAATTGTTATAAACAAATTACGAATCGAATCGAAAAACCAAGTACACCAATGCATTCCTCTCGAAAAAATCTAGATGCACATTTTTTTGGTTTTTCGTAAACCCATTTTTTAAACAATTAGAGCATTTGTTGTTCAGCGTTGTGTTGCTCCGTGCCCGTAGATATGGATTTCAAAGTTGTGTAATTAATATAAAAAAAACTAAGAGTCCATCGAAGAAGTAAAAACACCTCTCGATTCGTTTCGGAAATATCTCGATGTGCATTTTTTGTTTTTTTGTTTAAACAATTTTTTAAACAATTACGCCATTTGCTATACTTCTGCAATTCTTATAAACAAAGTATGCATCGGATCGAAAAACCAAGTGCACCAATGCATTCCTATCGAAAAAATCTAGATGTGCATTTTTTTGTTTGTTCTTATACCCATTTTTTAAACAATTAGAGGATTGAAGAGCATTGAAGATCTTTTCGGATATATATTGGGATACATCTTGCCAGACTGTTTGACAGGTGGTTTTTCCACTCATTAACCATAAGAATAGAATGATTATAATTTATGGATTTACAGCAAACACTGTCCCCTTTTGAATATTAAAGGTGACATTACTTAAAGAAATACATTCCAATTATCTGTCAAATGATTATATCTTAAAAGGCTGGCGTACCTGAGATATTTAGACTGGAGATTGTGAACAGAAATCGTAAATTTCATTTGCCGAATTCCCCGAGATAATTCAATTATTTGGTTACAAATTCGTATATGAAAAAGTCTTGTTTCTTGGTAGAATATTATTTTTCTTGGTGGAAACTTCACATAAATATTTATATTCAACTTTCTTATTAAAAACTAACCTATTTTCTTGATTTAAAAATGTACATTTTTCTTCAACATTCATATTTCCGTATAACAAATTGGACTATTTTGTGTAAAACTCGTCATTAGTTTTCAAAATATTTTTGAAAAGATTTATACAGATTTCCAAAATTGTAAAAATAATCTGAAAGATTTACAGGTATTTTCCAAAATTTTTCAGGTTTTATTAAAAATTGTAGGAAAAATTCGAATCGTTTTAAACAATATTCAGAAGTTTTGAAAGAATTTAAACGATAATTCACTAGGTTAAAAGATTCCAAATAAGTACATATAACATTATATACGAAAATTTCATTAATACTCCTATAAAAATTAAGAATAGGTTTTCATCTTAGAAATTTAATTTTGAGAGAATATTTAACAACATTTCAAAACAAGTTTTGATGTATAAATAACAATTGAACAATTATTAATTGATGACAACTTCAAATAAAAAAATTTAAATTTAAATTTAAAAAGTGTTCATTACAAAAAATTGTAGGCTTAGAAGTTTTAATGCTTCTCACCAAAAATTGATAAAAATGATATAATTTGAAAAAAGATTTAATTGGTTAGTTCATTCCTCAATTTAGAGCATTGAAAATTAAAGCGTCATTTTTTTAACTTTCGATCTGTACAAATGATGAAACACAGAATTTGTTTATTTTAGAACTTACAGGCATTTTTGTTTTTAATTGGAAAATGAAAAAATATTCTTTATTTATTTACGGAAATCAAACATGTATTTGAAATATTCTTAAAATTTTCTATACGAATAATATTACGAATGTAATATGCAAATTAATTCAACAAAAATTGCATTCAAAACTCACTTTTATAACTTTAAAAATGGTCAAATTTGCGAAGTTTTCCAAATTAGAGTAATACGAGGGTGGATTGATAAGTTTCCGGCCTGACCAAGAGATGGCGCCACTAGGCCTACCTTGAAGTGGCGTTCTATAGTACCATCCTTAGATAGCTTGTA
>NC_046657.1:61025785-61048514 GCF_010883055.1 Belonocnema kinseyi
GAGACTATGTAGAAAAATAATCAATAGTATTTTTGTATTGTTTTATAAATAAATAAATATTAAAAAATAATTCCGGTTAATATTTGATTCACCCTCGTAGTTTCTTACAATCTTTACAAATTTTGACCTAACATAGATAGTTACCGGTCTCTTATTTATTTTGATCAAGTTCATTAGATTCTTTTCAAATTCACTTACATTTTTCGTCAATTTATTGTTGTATTTTGCCTTTGATAAGCAAAACTGCTTACGGGTTATTTCATTTTTTTGTAATTAATTATCTATTTCCGGGATTTGATTCTTACATTGTATCCTATCGTCTATTTGGTTTTCTTTCAGCGTGCAGTAATCAAATTCTCATTATCTATTTAAGGCATCAATACACATATTCAATTCCTTTGCACACTTTATTCTAAACAAATGAAAAGATAAAAGCTATGATTGCTGAGGCTCTTACCTGATTTGCATATACTAAAAAATTACCAATACGTTGTACAAAAGAAACATTCACGAGTGCTTGAGAATAATAAAGTTCATCCTGTGATTGATTGAGAATATTTCTAATTTGATCACATAAAAATGTATGGTGTTTTAAGAGTGCTTACCCTTAAAGAAGACACACGATAATCCACATAAAGAAAAGCACGTATCTCAGGATTTCTAACAATCAGGTGGCAAGTAAGGTTACTTCCGCAAGATTAGTTACTGTTTATTTTTAAGTCCAAAGTTTTCGGCCAAAAATATTGATGACAATAATTGAAGACAAATTATTTCTTATTCTAGGAAAAAAGCCGGGGGAATCTAACACTGAAAAATCGATACTAATTCCTGAGCGCTATGCAAATTAATCACATTTTGCTAAATAAAAACATTTTGAAATAAAACCCACAAAAAAGTGTGCGGGGACGTCCGTTAGCATGTTCGCTATCATTTCCCAAACTTTTAAAACAACATATTTATTATTCTATAAAAAAAGCCAGGAGAACCTAAAACTGGTAAAATCGACAATTTTCTAAGGGCCACATGCCCTTAACTGTAAAAGGCTATACTAGCTTTACCGATATTTAGATTGTGATTATTCCTTTGGTAAAGGTTGTAACATAAAAAGCACCGTTTCGTATCTTAATTTCTGATCTATAGACTTTTTAAAAAAGAAAACCGAACAATGTTTAACATTTATATCCGTAAATTTTGGATTTTGCAAGCTCTTTTGCAAGCTAACTACTCGTTTTTTTATGACGAAATCAAAACTGAAATAAAAAATCAGATTTCATATTTTATCTTCTTTTCACTTTATCCTACTATAAAACAGTTATCAGATGCAAAAAAGGCATTTCTGCTAAAAAAGACACTATTAAAAAGAATTAAACAAAAAGTTTTTCAAAGGCTTAGACTTTGAAGTGGTTTAGTTTATAATACAAACGCTATAACTCAAAAAATTAGTCTACTTTTACAGATTTTTACCTTCAATTTAGTATACAATTTTAAAGATTCATAAAAAGAGATATTTCGAGGTTCACTCTTTTAAATAACTACGAATTAATTAAACCCGAAATATTTCTCTTTATCAAAATAAATCATCGTGGAAGCATTAAATCTATAATTTTAAGGATTATTAATCACTGTTCCGAAGAAGAAGTAAAATATTTTTATTAATTTGAATTTCTAACCAAAAACATTTTTATACTTGAATATCAACGCTGCTGAAAGCATTGCACTTAAACTGTGTTACATTTAGAATATGATTCGAAAAGAAATCTGAAAGCAGAGATCGACTTCCGGAAGAAGCGATTAGAAGTAAGAAAATGACTGGTTTGCTTTTATTGAACATTTAATGCGGTATATTTTCACTTTTTAATGTTTAAATTTAAATAATTAAAAAGGCGATTATTGATGATTTTAGCCCGTATTAGATTTCGAATGAAGGAAGCATGATTTTCGGTAATTTTAAGGGAGATTTATCGAAATTGACCGCAAATCGTCCAAGATTCAATTAAAAAATCTCTATAAACTTCTGGACATTTATGGTAACTTCTCAGGAAACTGTGGGAAATTATCATAAATTACCCAAAATTCAATTTTAAACATTTAAAAAAATTTTCGCAAATGTTATTTGGTATTCGATTGCAAAAAATAAAATTTCGTCCAGAAATAAAAAAATTCGTACCCACTAATTCTCTGAGGATGTCGGGTGAACAGGCTTTTAGACATATGACGACAGCTCACAAAATAGGCGATAAAAACAGACAACACGCTGAAAATAGGGTTTTAGCGTAAAAATACGAACATTGTTCGAAATAAAAAATATCGCAATCATCATTGGCTCAATTTCTACCGGAACATCAAGACAGCTCTGCTTTGCGCGAAATATTCGCGCCTACTCGCGCACAGGGACGCAGAGATTAAAATTTGTTCAAGCGGAGTATTTAAGATAAGAGGATTTTCCTTCATTATTCCCTTTTTAAAAACATTCAAGCATGCGAGTAAGGTTTTAAAATTTTATAATAATCACAAAAATCAAAGATCCATATACATACACATTCAAACTTTCGTAAATACTATTTTTTATAGCAATCATATATAGCCGCCTACATAATCTAACATGTTACTTTCACAACGACAATCGTCTTAGAAAATTTATTTTTTTATTTTTTTTTATTTTGTCAGTCGACATATCCTAAGTTCGTCAAAAATAGACAAAGTTTTCTCATCCTTCTAAAGGCGAATGTTGCCACCCCTCAAATACATCTCCAAGGTTTACCTTTTAAAATATTTTTTCAAACTATATCTATTAAATGTTGCTTTGAGTGGCTTTGAATTTGACGGATGAACTAGTTTTTATGAATTATTGCCAAACATTCCGAGATTAAATAGGGACCAAAAAATAAGTGGAAAAATTTACTCGTGTATTTATCGAACTTATTAGATGTCGATGGAATCATAAGAAGCACTAGGTCGACAACATTTAGCGATAATCAGGAGACTCCTCCCTAAACTTTTTTCGTTAATTAAATTTTTTTACTGATATGATTTTTATCCAACAGTATTTTCGCATCGTAAGAGATATCGTGAGATGTCGGAGACTGAAACAATTTTTGAATTTGATCAACGGGCTTCACGCCAAAATGTAATTCAAAAGGAGTGAAACCGGTCGAGCAGTGCGTTATGCTCTTCAAAAAATATTCCATATCGGAAATATGTTTGGCCCATATAGTAGCAGAATCCAAACATAGAGTCCGAAATAACCTTCCTAACTCCTTCATAATACGTTTATTTGAATTACTCTGAGGATGACGAATTGAGGCATAATTTGCTTGAAATCATTTTCACGAAAATTAATACCCCGCATGGGAGAAGTGAACTGCGTTCCATTATCGGCTAAAATTCGTCTAGTCCTCATCCCCTAAGGCCCTCACCTACCTTATTTCATGTAAGATTTTCTTGTTACTTGAAGGCGGATGAGGGGGTGAGTGTTTGCAGTGCCCTTCCCTTCGAATCGGCACTTAGTTGAACTCACGGCCTCGACTCTGCCTTGAAGTGCCGGCTGCCACTTCGATCTTGTCCTCGGTAGTGCTTGGGCAAGAGAAATCCCTTGGCCCAAGTAAACGGCCCCTTGGTTCTTAAATGCCACACCATTTCAGTGCTCTTGGCACCCATGTTTGTCTCGGCAGTCTGTAATCAAAAGAATAAGTCTTGTAACTAATGTTTACTTACTTATCATCCGACACTTTAATGGGATCTTGTACATAAGACAAAAGATGCCTAACGTGCTCTCTGCCCGCGTATCTCCTTCTCTCGGTAATCAACCCGTAAACGACAAGAGACAACCTGCGCTTGATTTTGTAAGGCCCGCAAACTTATCGCATAATTTATTTGATAGGTTGTCTTCCTTCTTTGATAGTACGTGTTGAATACGTTGTTCTATCACCAATAGTCTTAGAGTTACGGCTTTTCAAAAAATCTCAATTGTGCAACCAATTTCAACCCTTAAAAACCACCCCCTGTTAGGCAACCACTATGGCGGGGTCAGCTAAACGTACCGCTGGTCTTGACGTTATCTAAAATCTACTTTATACGGGTGCATTATTTTCGTCTTAAATTTTTCAAATTTGTGCAGCCAACCGCAACCCCCATATACTACCCCCTGGGCGTCAAACACCATGGCGTGCCAGTGAAAAATTTCGCTGGCCCCGCCATTATCCAAAGTCAACTTGCTATGTGTCCATTATTTTCGTCTTAATTTGTTTAAATTTGTGCAAACAACTTCACCTCCTGATAAAGTACCCATATAAAGTAGATTTTGGACCATGTCTAGACGAGCGGTACGTTTCGTTGGCCCCGCCATGGTGGTTACCTAGCAGGGAGTGGTTTTTAAAGGTTAAAGTTGGTTGCACAAATTCGAACAAATTAAGATAAAATTAATACATTCATATAAAGTTTATTTTGGATAATGTCGAGGCCAGCAAAACGTTTCGCTGGCCCCGCCATGGTGTTTTACACACGGGGGATAGTTTTAAGGGGTTGCGTTTGGTTGCACAAATTGGAAGAAATTAACACGAAAATAATGCATCTATATGAAGTAGATTTCGGACGATGTTGGGGCCAGCGAAACGTTTCGCTGGCCGGCCCAGTGTTTTTCTGATGCATCAGGTACTTCCGGTGATTTACTAATTCTAATTTTGGTTATATAAATTTAAACAAATTCTGCATTAAATATTTGACCGAAAAAAGTTAAATTCGCGTGGGTGGTGGGGACAGCAAAATGTTCCTGACCTTCAGCGTAACGTGGAAGGCGGTATAGTAAGCATAGCGGAATCCTAGAAGATATCATTTAAATGGAGTGAAAAGCAGCAACTAGCTTTTAATATTTTGAAGGATAAATTGTGCCAGGAACCACTATTAATGATACTCGATTATTCAAAACCTTTCATTGTAACTGCAGATGCATCAGGTTATGACATAGGTGGAACACTATCACAAGGTAAAATCGGTAAAGACTAAGCAATTGAATACGTCTTAAGATCACTAACTGATACTGAAAGTAATTATGACAATGTTAGTGCAGATGCGCTTACGAGCAACCCCGTACTGGAAAACGATGAAAGCGTAGAAATTAATATAATTTCAGGAAATAACTCAACAATTGAGAAAGATGATACTATCAATTATATGAAGTTCATGAACTTCGAGAATCACAAAAATTAAGATTCCGAAGAAAATATCAAATTGAACAGCGTATTTTCGAAGGAAAAAATCCCGGGAATTCTTCATAATTTAATGAGTGAAGAATCACTAATTGAGATATAAAATAAAATCTTTGATAGTCCAATAGAGAAACTTCTCTACCTTTCGATTTTAATTTTAATTCCAAAAATTATAATGAGATACGAACCTCTTTGTCAAACTTAGAACACTGTGGTTACAAGAGGACAAATGCAATAATACAAAGAGCAAGCAAAAATTAAGGAACAAATTGAAAATTAAGGTAAATCACATAAAGATGGTGAGGAAAAGTACTTATCTGCATCACCTGCTGTCAAAAAGGCACGAGGTAGGCCCAAAAAAGCTGTGCTTAAAAATTTAAGCAACCTGCAAGCCCTGAAAAAGGGAGGGAGACCAAGAAAAGAGGCAACTACTTAGGAGTCTTTGAATTTAGAACAGCAAACTCATACAAACTATGAACCTGAAAATGAATCTAATTCAGATACAGAATATTCTAATTATTTATAACAGCAAATTATATTTCAAAGGTTCTCAAGATTTTTCAGATGAAGAAAACTTTGTAGATGAAGAAAACATCCGAGAACTTGCGGAACCAGAAAATTCTATTCCAAAAGCAAAAATCGCGAAAACCAACTTGAGAAAGGACTTGCTAAAGAAATATATATTAATATCCGCTTTTTCAGATTTTCCTACGAAAACTATTATATTTACGGGAATAGTTCAATGTCCAATGAAGGTACAGCGAACTTAATTACATGAAGAGGCACATTCTTCATCTTTAAGGGGCCATAAAGGAGTTACAAAAATTTATCATCGAATACTTCAGAATTATTATTAGGAAAATATTAAAATTGATATTAAGAAATATATTCAACAGTGCTTATTGCGTCAAATTAAAAAAATATTTCGATTAAATACTAAAAATCACATGATATTAACGGACACGCTTGGAACCACATTTGAAAAAATTTTAATGGAGATAGTTGGTCCACTTCCCCAAATAATATTAGACAACGTAAATATCTTAACCATTCCAGATAATCTTACAAAAGTTGCTTCAGTTCTAGCAATTCCAAACGAAAAAGCTTCAGCAGTAAATGACATTTTTGTTAAATATGTAAATAAAAGCATTCCATCCACAATCAAATGGTTCTCTTGAACGATTACACCACGTGTTAGCCGAATATCTTAAACAGTTTGTTTCAAAAGCTTCTAAAGAAGATAATTGGCTTGAATTAGCCATGTTCTCTTACAACACAAGTGTTCACGAAGGTACAAAGTGTACGCTATATGAATTAGATTTTGGAAAACTAGTTCGTCAACCATCGAATGAACCTCTATTAAAACAAGAAAAATTGCAAACTCACGAAGATTACCTAACAAATTTTATAACAAAATTATATAAAATGAGAACTCAAGCGAGACAAGATTTAATTGCGGCTGAAGGAAACTCAAAAATATATTACGATCGAAAAGTCTATCAATTAGAAATAAAACTGGAGATCACGTATTTTTATTAACTAGAAAGGAATCTAAGAAAAAATTGGATGATCAATGCAAAGGATCTCTTGAAGTTATATAAATATTAGGAAAAGAAAAACGTGACCATCGACATAAAAAGCCAATCTTCAGTAGTATACGTCCATACACTTAACCACTCACACATAGAATTTTAGACAGTTAATAATAATTAAACGACAAGCCCTTATAATTTTAAATCTCAGATGGACCCCATCCATTGTCAACGTATCAACTCTATTATCGTCGTTTTAAGGCATCAAATTGATTTGCTCATGTCATTGCCATATTTATTTTACACAGAAATTTTCGAAGGAAACGACAGAGATATTCCTAAATGGGTCTAAAACCATGGAAGCATACAAACAACTAGGAATATAATCCTCAACATTAAAACAAGAGAACCTAAAGCTTATGAAAATTTGATTCTAGGTATTCAATTATCGGATCACGGAATGTTAGCAGGCGTATTGAAATATATGCAGTAAAATATTTATTTCGGACAACTGGATCGAATTCACCGCAAACGAATCGAGGCTCTTCTTGACGTATTTGCTTATTCATTCGACATGATTCTTCTCTGGCTATTCTAAATTGAAACTAGAATTTTTAATCACGATGCTAGCAACATTTCTGAATGGCCTTGCGTCTTTTAGGCCATGTCTCACTGGCCGACTTTCTAAATCTGATAAAATAGGTATCTACCTTTTTAAAATAATATCACTCTACAGTATACTATGCATTGCAATAAATCATCAGAGAAAAAATATAATTATACACATTTATAATAAAACAGTAATGATGTAATTAAAAATGGCTATAAGCAAGAAGTAGTCGCTAATTTGGAACCTCCTTTTTCCAAAAATGGATTTACGAGGCTTCCTTTTGGCTCTGTTCACTGCATACTTACATTATACAACAAGAATCCATGCCATCTTGGGATATGATTGTGGCCCGAACATCGAGTCGGTACACATACAATTATTACAAATGACCGATTATAAAAATAAAAAAGTCATACAATATAAAGAAGAAGTAAAACGGGAAGTGAAATATTGCGGAATGCATTCTCACGTATCCTCATTAGCTAATGGTTATAAGCAATATAGCCACTAAGTCTCATATGAACAATGGGATTTACTGCATAAAACGGAAGTATTAATAGTAGGAGACCAAAAGAAACTTTTCGGGATAACTTTAAACAACTTATTTCATCACACTTTAATGATAGCAGATACCAAGACTAATTGAGGAAAATATTCAGCTACTACATTCTCAAATCCTTTTGGCACTTGGGATTACGTTGTTGTGGTAGCTACTTATAAAATTTCATTATGGGATTATTACGCGGCTTTTTATTTAAATGATGGAAAGTTTCACTTAAGTTCAGGTGTAGTATGTACAGTATCAGACATCACGTGTATCGATGTTGAAGCAGGACGAACCTTTTGAAACCCATTATCGATTGAATCATGTAATTTCACAAAATACGAATTATTATTCTCCGGATTAGTAAGCCATACTTACGACAATACTACGAGAAAGAAAATATTATATTCCGTGGCAACAGATAATATAACATTTGTTTTGACATACAAACCATTGATGCCTGTATGAAATATTTTGCTTATGGGAACGGAGCACCAGGGTCTAATCAGGTTATATCTGTTTTTGAAAATCAAAAAATCGCAGTAAAAAATACGGATATTTTGACATATGTGAATACAAAATTTGTTCACGTAAAAAGACACGTCCGCATAGAAGTAAACCAACTTTATCAAGATGTTCTAACTGGAAAACGTAAACTCGGACAAGTGTTTAGAAATTCACTAGTTTAAATTACTTAGGTACCCGACAAATTCGCTTATTATTTAATAAAAGGACCGAGTTTTATGGCCGTAGTGGCAGAGAAATAGTCCATATAGTTCCATATGTTCCAGTCTACGTTGTTTTTCGAAAAACTAAGGAATGCTATATGCAACTCCCAGTATTCAAAGGAAATCGAACATCTTTTCTTATTCCTCTTACCCATTTTATTTCAAATACAGGCACTAAAATAAGTTGTAACACATTTGTTTCATCAATGTATTTTTTTGGTGAAAATTTTTAAAAATGTTATCCAATCCTATTGAAGGGCCAACACCTAATTTTATGATGCCAAAAACACAATCCACATGGGAATACATAAGCCCCTCATATTTGGTAACAAGTGGCATACATTCACAAGCCGATCTAGACAGGTTAAGAGATCATATTATGTTTCATGCGGAGAAACCTATGGTGGTAAATACCTTAGCAAGGGGAGTAATGGAACAACCTACAAATAATCAGGCATCTCAGTATATAACTTTGTGGATTAAACTCTACATAAAATATTCGGCTGGTCATTATATCTTTTAGGAGCATTTCAGAACACCGTGACTAATTTATTGCTCGATCTGGGAAAGCGACCACCTGCTAACTGACCCAGGAACCTATCATCACAGGCGCCTTTAGCATCAAAAACTCTCGCACAAATAGAAGCACAGAGCACTCAATTGAACACATCTCGATATCTCGACTAAAATACAGGTAAGAAAGAAGCCATCCCACTCAGTTCAGACGCTAGTCTATATTCTAACTCACAACTCAAGGAAGCTCGTAGTACAATGAACTACTCTATTCAAAGATTCTTCAATGAACTTACCAAAAATTTCTGAAAAAACTCTAGGAATGCTCTAGAAAACAACTCCACTGTTACTCCTGAAACAACCTTGTATTCCAAAACCCTGTTTATCATCTAAAAATTTTTACGTACCCCGCGATAAACCAGGACCATCTGGAGAAAGTTATAAAAAATGTTGTAAATGTGGATTTAGACGCCCAAATCAATATCATAAACGTTAATTAAAATTCCGTATTTCAGGTACAAAACTTCAACGGAGCACTATTACGAAGAACCTATCCACACCAAAACATATGCAAGGATTAAAAGCAGTAAAACAAAAGAGTTGGCCATAAATAAAGCAGCATTAGGACTTCTTAAATTGTTGCCACAACATTACGATCTTTGTAATAAAGATGGTAAAAAAACATATGCAAAAAAGATCAAGAAAAAAGATCAGGAAGCTCAAACTGATCCTAAAACAACTGAATTCTAAAAATATTTTTTTCTAATAACTTTCATTTTCTTTTTACAGACTTCCAAGAAGCATAATGAATTAAACGCTCTAACTTCCACCTGTTATCTTCTTGATATTATTTTTAGTGTCCCCATCTGATGCGACAAGCTCGTACATCGATTCTCTTTTTTCAAACTCATTAGGCCTTCGTCTTGAGCCTATTATTTATATTTAAATCCTTTCTGAAGAATATCAATTATTTCTTATCTAGACGTGTTCTAATTATAAAATGTAAAACATTAGATAATTAAAAACTATATTTTAAATCTTCCTAGAAGGTGTTTTTAATCTTTAAAAATTCTATAGCTCATTTTCTTCTTTAATTAAAAACATTTCAAAAACCTACAGCTGATTTGAAGTGATTTTTAAATTGAACATTGTTTATGAAGACTCAATCGAATGTTTACACTTTTGTAACTATTTTCCATTTTTTTACTACATTCAATTTCTAAATTCACTTTCTTATCCCGATTTTTCCTGGTCGCGAGTCTGGTTGAATTTAGAACAACTTTTTTTTTAATAATAATTTTTCGGTTCTAACTTCCGGGACAATCATTTTATTCTTTAAGAAATCTTCTACAAATCACGTTGATAAGTTTTTTATTGCAAGAAATGTATGTAAAAATTAAAATACTTTTCTTTTTGTTTGTATCTTTGGGTGAAGAAGTCCGTTCTATAGTTAGACAAATATTCTTTATAAATCAATATTTTGCACAGGAAATTACCCTGAGTGACCTTTAATTATGATCTTATAAACGTGAAAATCCCAGGTTTCAATGTTTTCTATGAAAAATACAATCAATGAGTGACATAACGAAAAGCGGAAACAATAAGACTCAATATATCCAGGAATAAGCACTTTGAACAAAACTGACCTTGGTCAAAAATTAAATAAATATTTTTTAAAGTTGACAAAAATCAGGCGCTATTTTCTTTTTTAAAAAAATAATTTATAATAGTCCTACTTTCAAACTTATCTTAACTTATACGATTTTATTTGTTGTAAAATAATGATTTATTAAAAGATGTTCATTTCTCATCCTGTAACTTTATAAAATCTTACTTTCTAACTAAATAATTTAAAATGTTTCAATCTGAAATGATCGAACAATTTTAATTCAATATTTCTTACATATTTAAATACCTTGAAATTTCGAATTATTCAATATACTGAAAACTAAAAATTTAAAATAACTTAACTATTAAGACTTTATATCCAAACTTTTTTGTTGGAATAATTTGGTGGTTATTTGGTGGTTATTATGGGGTGCTTTTTAATATTTGATGGTCAAAATTGAAAAAGCTATAAAACTTTCCGAGTTGGCATGCTAACTTCACGCTTGCACGCCACACTTTTATATTTTTAAAAAACTTCTTCTGCAAAATTTTGGTGGTCATTTGGTGGTCATTTGACGGTTAATTTTAATATTTAGAGGTCAACATTTGGGAAGATATTAATACTCGAACTCTTGAAACATCATTAAAAATTTTTTTTCAAAAAAACAAAATAACAGCTTTTTTCTTTTGATCATGCTGAAGACATTTCAGGTTCGACAAATTCAACTTGTTTCAAAATGTCTGCGTATGACTCAAACAAAAAAAACGTGTTTTTTGGCCATTCTAAAAAAATTCTAAATTGAGCAAAATATTATTTTTTAATTTTATAATTTTTTATTACTACGCAGTAGCAAATAATGTACATAGAAGAAATTCGCCATAATTTTCGAAGCATTCGGGAAATCTTTTGGAATTTTCAAAATGTTGAATTTTGAATTAAAAAAAGAAAACAAAAGATATTAACCGATTTCAAATTTTTTTTTTTACCTTTCCGTATGTCAACTCACAAATTTGTTCTGCTCGTCTCAAACGATTCGGCTAATTTGGTCATTTTCACTCCGCCCTAATATAAAAGTGCATGTCGAATAACGAAAAGATTAAGATATTAAGAACCGTCAAGCAAAAGTTATTCACATATATATTAAGTTAATTTTATTTTCTTTCACAGGTAATTTTTTTAATAATTAAATGCAGCAAACAGGCAACTTGTTTTTAAGTATGTTTTAAATAAAAAGTATATAACATAAATTACAATCGCATGCAAGAAAGAATTATGAATAATAACATTGTGATATAGCACCTTAAAATTCATATTTTTACAACTGCGCACCTGCGCACGAAAAATTTCAAATCTTCCTCTAATGTGCATACCACTTACGGTAATGTTTCTATTGCCAAGTGGGGAAACGGAGTTAGGTCTCCTTATTCTTCCTTCGTGGTTTGCACTAATAAAGTTGGCTTGTATTAGATTTAAATGCATGCAATAATACAATCCTTTGCGATGTAGAGTATTTCTTGCTTTTAAACTTTGCGCCAATTGTATATGCGTAGAAACAGTTGCGCGTGATGCCCCAGACTTGTTTGAGTATTAACATCTTTCACAATTTTGACCAACAAATATTAAAAACCACCACATAATAACCACCAAATTACCACCAAATTATTCAAAAAAAAAAGTTTGGGTATTTATGGTTGACGTGCCAACTTCACGGACATCGTTGCGTGTCGGTGAATCGGCTGTGTTACATGCTGCGAAGACCAGCCTCGTGTGAAGCCGTAAATGAACGAGCCCGAGCTGACCCGCCTGCACCAATGCCGATCTAGCTACTCCTTTAATTTATCCTGGTTTCGAAATCCCGAATTACCTTAGCATCATTTAGGCTTACTGCGAGGAGGAAAATATCATTTACTGTTTATAAATATATATAGAAGACAATATTTCAAGGCCTAATATAAATATAAATACAATTTTAACTACAAATTTTAATTTATACTTGAGCTTGCAGTTGAAAAAATTAATTTTCAACCCGTTAAAAAAATATGAATTTTAAGCCAAAGAAAAAAATTTTAAAATAAGAATAATACATTTCTACCAAAGATGATGAATTTTCAACTAAAGAAATAAATATTTAACCAAACATGGATTAATTGAACTTTTAAATAAAAAATAGATTTTTCGACGAAATAATTCGATTTTTAAAGAAAGAAATTAATTTTCAAAAAAAAGGAATCATTTTTTACCGAAAATGCAAGAATTAAATTTTCTGTTCAAAAAATTAATTTCGATTGAGAAAACAATCGAATCTGAAACAAAATAATGAAGTTTTCAACAAAGAAATGAATTCATGAACAAAAAGGCAAATATTCTTTCAAAAAGGATGCATTTGTAACAAAATATATGATTTTTGAAGCACATTGTTGAATTTTCAACTTGAAATGATTAATTTTCAAAAAGTATTCAATGGTCACACTTTCACTAAAAAAATCAATATTGCCCAAAGACAAAAACAAAGTTTCAACAAAATATTTAAATTTTCAAGCAAAAGATTGAATTTGAAAATAAATAATTTAATGTTCAAACCAATAATTTTCTACCGAAAACAGAAATTCAAAATTTTTTTAAATATATAAAAAAAATTCTAGCAAGAAAAAACAATTTTTCAACAAAGTGTTAAACCAAAAATTGATTAGTTACATTTAAAGATATTAAATTTAATTTTGGGCGGAATAAATGCACTTTTAACTGAAAAATATAAAGCTTTAACCAAAAATGAAAAAGTTCATTTCTAAATTCAAAAAAGAAACTTTTAGGAACAAAAAAAAATTCGAATTCAGAATAGAATAGTTAAATTCTTGACCAAAGAAATTAATGCACAAACAACAAAAATAATATTCTACCTAAAGACAAATTTTTAACCACATAGTTAAATTTCCAATTTAAAAAGATAATTTTTCAATCAAAAATGGAATTCTCACATTTTCAGTAAAAGAAACTAATAAAAAACAGAAGTTTTAACCAAATATTTACATTTTAGCCAAACAAATTAATTTCTAAACGAAAAAAAGAATTTTCGAAAAATGGGTAAATTTTCCACCAAGAATGCTATCGTAACATTTGCGGTAAAAAAAAAAAGAAAAACGAAGTCTAAAAAAAATATTTAAATTTTTTACCAAAAAAATTATTTTTTCACCTGAAAGATAAATTTTCAATAAAAAAGACGCATTTTCAATTGGAAATAAAAATTTACCCAAAAATGGCAAAGTTATATTATCATTTGCAAAAATTAATTTTGAACAACTGTAAAGTCAATTTTTTAAAAAATAAATTCAATTTTCACTAAAGGAATGAATTTGAACCAAAAATTTCCACTAAAATTGTGAAATTTTCAAATTTACAAAATGAATTTTTATCCGAAAAGAATAAATATTCAACCAGAAAAGGAATAGTTAAGTTGTCGGATAAAAAATGTAATTGTTGACTTAATAGTTGAATTTTCAACTTAAAAAGATAATTTTTCAACGAGAAATAAAATCGTTACATTTGTAGTAAAAATATGATTCATAATCATATTGTTGTCAAATTTGATTTTTTTATTCTTTATTAAAACTGAACGTATAAAATAAATTAAGTAAATAAAAAAATATTACAATTTTAAATCAATATTTAAAAAATTTTGATCATAAACCATGCAGACAAAAAAAAGGTTAACATCAAAATCATGAATACATTTCTCTGGTCAGAAAACCTAACATCAAAAATAAATATAAAAAATAATTTTTTTTTTATTTCCCTGTGTAATATGTCTAAATCTTTTCTCCGAAAATGGTCAACTGTTTCAATTTTATATAAAAATTGATAGTAAGTGTTAACAGGCGTGATACACAGGCAGCTTTTGTAAAATTGGACACATTTCAGACGATCCCAAATTTACTGTAAAATTTTAATTTACAACCTTTGAGTTGATTGCAAATTTAACTTGAAACTCTTTTATATCTTGCGCGTATTTTTTTCGGTATCTGGAGTCAAGAAAGGGTTCAGTTTTTTTTCTTTATAGAGGAGGAAATTTAAATCAGTCAATATGATCATTTTATTTTTGGCATGAGTTTTATTGGATTTTCACATTTTGCGTTTCTCATAAATAACAAGAAAATAAAATTTCAACAAAACAGTTTTTTCAACTAGAGAAATGAATTTAAAATTAATTTTTAACAAAATTAGATGAATTTTCAAACGAGAAGAATAATTTTCTACCAATCAAGATAAATTTTCAATAACACAGTGGGTTTTTTCAACTAAAAAGGATACAATTTTAAGAAATAATGGCATTGTTACATTTTCAGTTAAAAAACTAAATTCTCAACACAACAAGGTTGCTGAGTTAAAAAAGAAAAAAATATTAACAAATTTTTCGAATTTTTATCAGGAATGTTACTTTTCAACCAAAGGAAAAAAATGTCAATAAAGAAGATGCATTCTCAATGAAAAAAAATAATACTGGACATTTCAAATCAAAAAGGATTGTATTCAACCAAAAATAGTGTTACTTTCTTATTTGCTTCAATTACTAATTGAGTTCGCATTTAAGGGGAACAACAGGGCATTTTTTTGAAATGAACATGAAAATCCTTTCAGTTCTAATGTTATGTTGTCGGCTAGTGAAGTGAAATAGTATTTGCCGGTAGAATGAAGATTGAAAATTGAACATTTTTATTGGTAATTTCTTTTGTGTTTGATTAAAAATGTATCATTTTTGTTCAAAATTCATTTTCTTTGGCAGAAAATTTTTCTCCTGTTTGAAAATTAATATTTTTCGTACAAAGTTATTATGTTTTTGATAAAAATGCAACTATTTTCTTGAAATATGTTTTTTGTTTGATTGAAGTTTTTTTTAGTTAAAAATTAAACTAATCCATTTCTGATTAAAAAGTTATCTTCTTTAGTTGACAAATTCAACTATCTGATTGAAAATGTATGTGTTTATTAGAAATTCTTAAAATACATTGTTTTTTAGTTGAAATCGAATTTTTTTATTTAAAATTTCGTATTTTCAGTCTTTTTTAAAAATTATTTTTCTTTTCATTTAAAATGGAAGAATGCCATTTTTTGTTAAAAATTTATCTTTTGTAATTGAAAATTGAACAATAAGGTTAAACATTTATTTTGAAAATTTTAGTAGAAAATTATTTTGCTTGTTCGAAAATTCATCTATTTACTATAGGTTAAAAAAGCTTTTTTTTGTTGATAATTGATCTTTTATGTTGAAAATTCATTTCTTTTGGTTAGAACACATTTTTTAAACTAAAAATTTAAATGTATTATTTTTGGTTGAAAATTGAACTATTTTGTTGAAAATTCCATTTTATCCGAAAATTTAAGCAATCCATCCCTTATGAAAAAGAAGTATTAGTAAGTACACTGAGAGACTTTTTGTTAGAATAAATGATAAAAATTAATGAGAATTTAATATAATATCGTTTCAAAACAGGAAAAACAGAGTTTACGTATCAAAAACTAATATAACGGTTTTCAGCCGTCAAAACCTAGTATCTCAACGCGTCATTGCCCTTGGTAACGAGGCTTGTTTACTATTCCGGTGGAATGTCAAATTCAACGAGAAATAATAAATAATTGAAAATATTTTGAGACTCTAATTTTTAAATATTATTTCGCAAGTGAGTTTGCAAATTGTATCAGTGAAACCAGTGCTAATTGACAAATGATCATAGCTCCTTTATTGACTATTATTAATTGCCCACGTGTTCGTTAGAAAATTGTCTTGTGAATTTCAAATCGTTTCTTAAGACTTTTAAAGTGTTTGAAACTACAACTCACGACTCTTGTGTAATTTCTAATTGATGTAAATAAATCGCGACAGTGCCTTGATATAAGTCAACTTTTGAGACGTCGACTTAATACTTTAATCATTTCGTACGTGTTTTTGCAGTTTTTCTGTTTATTTTGCATTGATATCAAAATGCCAATATAGCAGATGGAAATGTTCCTTCTCGAGAAATTGAAATTTGCTAATCGTATTAAGGACTTGTTTCAAGGAGTTCGAACTCCTCATACGCGTGGTTTGTTGACAGCGCGGTTACAAACATTGAAAGCGAATTTCGTGGAATTTCAGTAGCAGCATGTTGAGTTATTAAAATCCCCACTTACTAAGGACATGGAATACTTCAAGGATGACTTCTCATCACAAGTTGAGGAGGGGTACCAAACTTCAAAGGGATTGTACCTCGATGCACTCGATTCACTTCCATCTCCTGATGCAAATGAATCATCAATTAATGTCATCCCTCATATTTATTATAATTCTACTAAATCGTTTCCAAAAATAACTTTGCCGACATTTTCAGGTGATTACGATGAGTGGTCGAATTTCTCAGATTTGATCAAATCATAAATCGATGAAAATCCGGAAATCGAAGATGTCGTGAAATTGCATCACTTAAAAACTAACCTATCTGGTGAGCCGGCTCAGTTATTAAAAACATTCCTGTCACAAATGACAATTAAAAGCGCACGTAGAAGTTATTGGTTGCTCGATATGAGAATAAGACAATTCTAATTAATTATCTCTTATCGGCTATTTTTCCGTGCGACCTCTGTCAGTGGAATCAGGTTTTGGTCTCAAACAACTGGTCAATACCGTAATGGAAAATTAAGAAGTTCTTATAGCATTGGATTGTTTGATTGACAGTTGGTCTTTCGCGAAGTCTTAGGCATCGAAACGGAACAAGGGTTATCGTGGTTCAACAAAGGGCTCAGCAGCTACATCGCATGTCACTACTTACCAGATCGACGATCAAGGTCAAAAGTGCTACCACTGTGGACAGCAGCATTTCTTAATGCAATGCTTGCAATTCTGAGCATGAATGCACTGCAACTAAAGGAGCTGGCATCAAAGAAAAAACTATGTTACAATCATCTACGTCAGGATCTAGGAAACGAGTGTTCGTGATCGAGAAAGTATCGTATATGTGACAGGAAACATCACACCGTGCTTCATCAGGACATATCGGCAAATAATCATATTAAAAATCATCAACAAATGAAGAAGAGAAATCACAGTCATCAACAACACATCATCTGTTTGCTCATCACGTGACTAGACCTCGGGCTAAGGGTCTCTTATCTACTGCTATTAGACGAGTCATTTCAAGTAATGGTACTTCAGAGTTAGAGCGCGCTCTCCTTGATACCTGTTCTGAAGTTTCACTTGTTTCAGAATCTTTCGCACAACGTCTCAGGCTGCCTCGCTCGAGTTGTAACTTGGGCCTTCTAACTGTACGTAAAAAGTGTGCATCTATGATAAATGGTGCTGTCTAATGAATTTCATCACCATACTTTAAATCTGATTTTAAATATCATTTAGATGCGCTTGTGCTTCCGCGTTTAACTCCGTATCTTCCATATTTTCAGATGAATACTGGAGAATGGCCTCACATATCTAAATTGCGTTTAACGAATGTACAAAACAATTGTAGATACATCAGATCCAAACTGTTTTTACTTTCTTCGACCGTTTTAATTTTCAATCAGTATTTTAGCTAAATTCAGCAAATATTCGGTCTTACGGTCAATGATAAAATCAAAATAAAAACATCCGAAATAACATGTGAAAAACATATGTATTTCTTTTTAAAAATCTTCAACGTTTCGACCAACACTGCAGGTCTTTATCAAGAATCGATATACAAATCTATAATTTAATAAAAAATTGTATGAGCGTAAGCGTTCTAATAATTAGTGTCGTAAAAAGGATATCGGTTTGAACAAATTAAAAAAGTTATTATATTGAAACATACCTGTGTCAAAAAACAAAGTCATATTTTATAAAAACAAGCAGCTTCATTAAAAATTTTTTTTTTTTTTAATTTTTTTAACAGGACAAAATTTCTATTGATTGAAGCCTCAAAGATATTGGGGAGGCTCCAATAATTAATGAAAAATGTCACATAATTGAAACGATGTTTACAGACGGACGATACTCGACTGACTGTTATGAAAAGTCGTAATTACAGAGGTGACAAATATTAATAAAACTCTGATGAAAAGGCGCGCCAAAGCTTGAGAATATAAGATTGAATAAATTAAGTTGATTTATATTAGAAGAATTTAAAAAGAGGGTGGGGGGTTAATGCATAATGCTTTCATAAATTTGGTTTATATTCAATATTTCAGTTTTTAAATTTATTGAAGTGTTGACATATTTATTAATAAAAATTGATTCAATGATACTTCTTTTAAAAGTATTATTTTCTCTGGCCAAGATTTTAACATTAGCAAAATCAAAAGCATGACTAAATTTCCACGAATGTTGTGACAAACCTGTGTTCAAATTTCCAATTCTACAATCTTTTTGATGTTCGTAAATATTAGATTTTTTTAAGGATCTTCGTAATCTTTCAGAAAGGCCTTGAACATACGGTAAAGTAACTTTTAGATCAGTTTTTTTGTAATTTTGTAACCATTTTTTCTTCTTCTTTTCCATAATGGAAGTGTTGTATATTTCATTAATACGGTCTGTGATGATATTTTCTATTAACAGGAAGGGATAATTGTTTAATTGTAATGTGGTTTTCAATTGGTCTAAATTATCTTTTCTATATTTTACATCACTTAATTTTATGCATTTGTCCACTAAACCTTTAATCAATCCTATTTTTTGACTGAACAAATGATGGGATTTATAATTTAAGTAACAACCTGACCAAGATGGTTTCTTAAACCAGTTTGTGATTAAATTTCCACTAGGTATTCTGTGAATTTCCAAATCTAGGAAACTTAAGATGTTATTTTCTTTTTCAAGAGTAAATTGAATGTTTTCATCGATACTATTAAATATATTTAAGAGCTCTATAATTTTGTTAGTTGGAACGGTTGTTAAAATGTCATCTACGTAACGTTTATATAAAATTGGTTTGAATGATAACCTAGATAAGGCTCTTTTTTCAATATCTTCCATAACTAAATTTGAAATTAAGGGAGATAATGGAGATCCCATTCGACATCCTGATAACTGTTTATAAAATTTATTATTAAAAGAAAACAATATATTATTAAAAACAGTTCTAACGGCAATTAAAAATTCATTTTCTGAAATTTTTGTGAAGTTTTTATATAAATTTAATTTTTCTTCTACACAGTCTGGGAAAATAATTAATGGGAAAATAAAAGATACATTAATGAATCAGTAGCATATAGATTAAAAACGCATAGTAGTGTTGTGGCAAAAGCTTATGCACTCCCAAAGGTACACAAACTAGGTAAAACCTGGAGATTAATTATTTCCACAATTGGATCACCCACTTACAACCTAGCAAAACACTTATCAAACACTTTAAAACTTATATCAGGAAAAACTGAGTCGTTTATAAAAAACAGTTGGGATCTCAAACAAAATCTTAATAACACTAGAATACCTCATACCCATTCATTAGTTTCGTTAGATGTCGTGTCAATGTTTAATAATATACCCCTGGATTAAGCTTTAGATTGTGTAGAAGAGAAATTAAATTTAAATAAAAACTTAACAAAAATATCAAAAAATGAATTTTTAATTGCAGTTAGAACTGTTTTTAATAATACAGTGTTTTCTTTTAATAATAAATTTTATAAACAGTTATCAGGATGTCGAATGGGATCTCCATTATCTCCCTTAATTTCAAATTTAGTTATGGAAGATATCAAAAAAATAGCCTTATCTAGATTATCATTCAAACCAACTTTATATAGACGTTACGTAGATTACATTTTAACAATCGTTCCAACTAACAAAATTATAGAGCTCTTAAATATATTTAATAGTATCGATGAAAACATTCAATTTACTCTTGAAAAAGAAAATAACAACATCTTAAGTTTCCTAGATTTGGAAATTCAAAGAATACCTAGTAGAAATTTAATCACAAACTGGTTTAAGAAACCATCTTGGTCAGGTTGTTACTTAAATTATGAATCCCATCATTTTTTCAGATGCATAAAATTAAGTGATGTAAAATATAGAAAAGATAATTCAGACCAATTGAAAACCACCTTACAGTTAAACAATTATCCCTTCCTGTTAATAGAAAATATCATCAATGAACGTATTAATGAAATATACAACACTTCCATTATAGAAAAGAAGAAGAAAAAATGGTTACAAAATTACAAAAAAACTGATCTAAAAGTTACTTTACCATATGTTCAAGGCCTTTCTAAAAGATTACGGAGATCCTTAAAAAAATGTAATGTTAACGTTTATTTTAATAATAACAATACTTAAGAAAAATTATTGAGTAACAAAAAAGATTCTGAAACAATCGAAAATCTGTCTAATGTGGTTTATTTAATAAAATGCAATGGTTGTCAAAAACACTACATAGGTGAAACTGGCAGGAGATTGAAAAGTAGAATTTACGAACATAAAAGAGATTGTAGAATTGGCAATTTGAACACAGGTGTGTGACAACATTCGTGGAAATTTAGTCATGCTTTTAATTTTCCTAATATTAAAATCTTGGCCAGAGAAAGTAATACTTTTAAAAGACGCTGGACGTTGGAACGCATATTTCCTTACAGGATGACGTGACTTTTAATATTGAAAATTTTTGGAAGGAACAAGAGATTTCCCCTAAAATCGTGTTGACAGCTGATGATTAGGAGATCGAGGATTTCTTCGTTTCTATTCATTCTCGCACACCTGAGGAGGAAGGGTACGTGGTTCGGCTTCCATCGAAGGGCAATTTGCAATCTTTCTGAAATTCATATTGTCCAGCTCTTCGAATGTTGCATCGCCAAAAACGTCGCCTCGCGCGTGATGTGCTTCTTTCTGAGGTTTATGATAAGTTCCTCGCGGAGTATTTCACTCTTGGTCACATGTTTCCCGATAAAGAGACTTCAGAGTTCGTCGATATGGTACTCGATCGTTTTACTTACCACATCATGGAGTTTGGAAGACTTCAAATACAACTACTAAGCTTCGAGTGGTCATCAATGGTTCTCAGCGAACAGAAGTTGGAATTTCGCTCAACGAATGCTTCCACGTTGGGATTACTATTCTACCCAATTTAATGGATATTGTACTGCGTTGGAGACTCCATGTCATCGTTGTGTGTGCTGCTGTAGAGAGGATGTATAGACGGATTCAGGTGCATCGAGATGATCAAGATCTTCAATTCATTCTTTGGAGAAAATCATCCGAGGACCCAGTTCAAACTTTTCGTCTAACGACGGTCACATATGGATTGTCGTGTGCACCTTTCCTCGTTCTTCGATATCTATAGCAACTCGCAATTGATAAGGAACAATACTATCCTCTTGCCGCCCTCATATATTCAAAGTGGGCGGATTTCTCCTTCGAAAGTGGATGCTGAATGATCCTAAACTATTAAAGAATGTACCTGAAAAACATCAGAAATCATCGCAAACCAAGTATCTTTCAACTCAACAACCTGTTCAAATGCTAGGTCTCAATTGGAATCCAGATAAAGATTTTTTCACATTTGATGTTGATCTACCAGCTTGTGTACCTGTCGAAAAAAGCGATCAGTTCTCAGAGAGATCGCCCAACTTTTCGATCCCCTGGGCTGGTTGAGCCCAGTGATTATTGCAGCCAAGATTTTCATCCAGTTGCCGTGACTCGCAGAGATTTCTTGGGATGATTCTCTTTCGATAAAGGATCACAATCGATGGCCTAAATATTGAGACAATCTTCGTTATTTTTCAGGGATTGAGATACGTCGTTGAATCGGATTTCGATTGTCTTTTGGTTCTTATAAACTACACGAATTTTGCAATGCCTCGGAAAAAGCTCACGCCGCTGTTGTCTACCTTCTTGCCATGTCAACTTCTTGAGAATCTGATGTGCATTTGTGCATTCGAGCTTGCCGTGACTTGATATACGAGGGTGGATTGATAAGTTTCCGGCCTGACCAAGAAAAACAACGTTTTTAAGAATTTTTTTTTTATTTCTCAACATAATCTCCTCCAAGACTGATAC
>NC_046657.1:61048614-61061450 GCF_010883055.1 Belonocnema kinseyi
AAGCTATCTAAGGATGGTACTATAGAACGCCACCTCAAGGTAGGCCTAGTGGCGCCATCTCTTGGTCAGGCCGGAAACTTATCAATCCACCCTCGTATGTGGAGCCGTTCTATTGGTTCACCTAATGCTGTGTGTGCAACAGACATTGCAGTTGGATGTCTCTGTACATTTATGGATCGATTCAACTGATACTATTGACTGGATTAAAGAACATCCTATGAGGTGGAAGACCTTTATAGCGAACCGGGTATCTGAAATTCAAACTGCGCTACCTTCAGCACTCTGGCATTATGTACCATCAGCGAGTAATCCAGCTGATTGTTCATCGCGAGGTATTCCTTCCAGGAACTTAGGTCCCTTTTCACTTTGGTGGAAAGGACTGGATTGGTTAACGTTACCGTCTATTTGACCAGTCTGAACTCTGTCAAAAAATAATAATAATTTGGATATGGAAAAACGAAAGGTGCAAGTCAACACAGCCACTATCTTTCCATTGTTGTGGGACTTTCTTCATCGATTTTCTACAATGGAGAAACTTTTACGAACCGCGGCTTGGTTAATGAGATTCCTGCTATACCGTCGTCATCCATAAGACCCGATGAAACCGGTGTTGACACCCTTAGAACTTCATTCTGCAAACGTAGCCTAGACTCGACATGAACAACATCATTATTTCAGAGCTGAAATTAACATCTTAATATCAGGGAAGAAGATATATCCAAAGCATAAATTGGCTCGATTACCACCTTCTATTTACGCTAAACACCCTCTACGAGTAGGAGGTCGTTTGAAATACTCTATTCTGAATCCAGACGAGAAACACCCTCTCATTCTTGCTTCGGAATCCACGTTAACGGCTCCACTTTTCGAGTACCATCGTCGACGTTGCCTTCATGGTGGTGTTCAGCTGAACCTAGCGACCTTAAGGCAGTAGTACTGGATTCTGAAAATAAGTCTGTCGTCAAAACACTCATTTATCGATGCCTTTCATGTCTTCGTCAGAGAGCAGACCTCTCAGCAACGAATGGGAAATCTTTCAGCAATTCATTCAAGCCCAAGTAGACCATTCTTACACAATGGTGTGGATTATGCTGGACCTATCCCCCTCCGTACCACTTAAGGTCGTGGCTATAAATCTTATAAGGTTTATATTGCCCTTTTTGTTTATTGTTCCACCCGTGCTGTGCACTTGGAAGTAGTATCCGATTTTACGGAAAGTGGCTTTCTAGCGGTCTACACTAGATTTGTTTCTCGTCGTGGAATAACCAAAACATTATCCAGTGACCAGGGAACCAACTTCATTGTTGCTGACGCCAACCTTCGAGTCATGCTTTCTTAAGCCTCGAAACAATCAAAATTCGTTTTTTCAGTGCTTGCTGCTGATAGCACTGAGTGCAGGTTCAATCCACCAGGTGCACCTTATTTTGGCGGACTTTGAGAGGCAGCTGTGAAGTCTTCTAAACACCAAATTCGACGAGTTCTTGGAGATAGAACGTTGACATTCGAGGAAATGAGCACCTTTCTTTCCCAAGCGGTGGCTTGTTTAATTTCTCGTCATCTGCAAGCTATGTCTGATGACCCTGAAGACCTCAGCGCACTTACTTTAGGACACTTTTTAATCGGAGAGCCTCTGAATAACATACCGGAACCAAATTTGCTTGAGATGCCTGTTACTCACTTAACTCGTTGTTAACTTGTTCAGCAAATGCAGCAGCATATTTGGTTACGGTGGTCTTCTGATTACCTGAAGGAACTGCAACCCCGATTTAACTAGGAAGCAACCTGTCCATCGATGGAGATTGGTGACCTAGTTCTCATTCAAGATGAGAACGCTCCACCTACCAAATGGGTCTTAGGCCATATCATCAATTTACATGCAGGATCTGACGGTCTTGTGCGTGTAGTGACTCTTCGCATCAAGGGTAGTGTTTTAGAACGGCCTATAGTGAAGTTGTGTCTCCTACCAAAGGCAGTGAAGGAAGTGGTATAACTTTTACAAGTCGATTTTCTTATTGCTTACCATGTTTCAGTTTTATTGTGGTATGTTATAAGTGCATGTATCAGATTGTTTTTCTTTATCATTTCGTCCAAATTAAGTGGGCGGAATGTTTGGAATTGACTGATTTGTCTACTTTTTAATGTTTCTTATTCAAAATTATGTTTTATCTATCACATATTTATTTAATTGTCTACTAATCTATTTTCATGTAAATGCTTGAAATCTCATCCTTTTATGAATTTTAATTCTTAGATTTTAATTTTGCAATTACTTTTTCTTCCATATGAACCACACTTTTCGCAGTGAATTGTTCTTTGGAAAGTAAAGTTTGTGACTGTGTATGTGAGTGTGTCGTTGAACACCTCAGTCATCGTTGCACAAGCGAAAACGGAAGAGCTTGATTCTTCTTTTCTTGAATCAAGACGGGCTAACTAGTTATTAATTATCTTTTGAATAAATACGGCTCTGAGTGGAGCATTATTAGTTGAATTTAACTTATGTATCAATTTATTTGTTGTACCTGTTTTTTTTCATACCATTAATGATAATTATTGAGACCAAGTGCCTAATTCTACATCACATTTTTACAGGTTTTTTATATTTTTTAAACATTCGTGGACACTACCCAAGATGTCGAAGGCATTTTTTGGTTCAGATGTGCATATTTTACAAAGCTTGGTTTTTACCCCATCATTGAAGACTGGATTGCAGTCAAGTACACGGTGGGGGTACCTACAGCTTAAGGTGGGTTCCGAACCACCAGAACCTATTATTATTGTTGTTATATCATTACAAGCAAGATAGATAAAACTTTTCTGGATTAAAATTTAATGGCAATTAAATTTTTCTCTCCGGAATTGGAGAAGCACTTCACCAATATAAAGATAGAGGATCCTCTAAGCCAAATGTTCCCTCGAATTATGAAAAGGCTATACTTCAGAAACATGAAATTTGGACACAATATATACAATTGACTCTTTTCTGAATTAAAATGTAATCGCAATTTTTTGAGGTTCTAGCGCTTTATTGAAAATAATCAACTACCTTGTCTGTTTAATGTAAAATTCAATCGAATGTTCCGAATTTTCTGAATTCTTCTGAAAACATAAATTTTTTTCAACTGTTTTGAATTTTTAAATTTTTTTCGACGGTGAACTACTATAAAATAAAGATGCACTCGTTCTTTACATTCTCATCCTAATGAGAAGGTATCGGTTTTATGTAACAATTGACTTCGTCCGTTTTCGTCAAATCTCCACGTTTTAAGACCCACTGAGTCAGAAAAAACGATTTTTAAGAAGGTGTTTGTCTGCCTGTCTGTAGTATGCAGTCTTTATTATGTAAACAAGATAACTTTCAAAAAAATTATCTGATTGGATTCTGCTTTGGCACACTTTTTCGAGGCCTAAAAAGAAAGAACAAGTTCGTAAACCAGCTATTTTGGATAAAAAGTCAAAAAGTAAGCATGTTTCCAAAATTGTTGACACTGCATTTCTTCAAGATTTCAGAATTCTATGAACGGTTATCCATGGTACTCAGAAACTCAAACAATTTATCCTGATGACTTTTTTCTATAAAATGAAAATTATCAGAGTTAGAGCATTTATCACAATTAAACAAAAACTAAAATTAACATTTTAAGCCAAAAAATGCATGGTGTGAAAAAAAGTCAAGAGAAGAAACACGTTGATTTTTGAAAGCCCTACAACGGACTTGTACAGAGAGGGGAGTTCGACTCAATTTGCAAATGTATGAGTTCTACCACCAGTTTCTCTACTCAGCTTCGGCTGTCGTCGGTTTCTGAAATGGATAGGGGGATCCAGTGCTGTAGATACATAGTATCTCGGAAGGTGTCATAGGGCGACTGAAATAAAAATAAAATGAAGTAATTTGAAATTTAGTTAATTAATATATCAGCAGTAAAAGAATATATTAGTCTTACAAATAGGGAAATTACATGATACTTTTTGTGAGAGAATCCATATCTTCCATTTTCAAATTCAACTACTTGGGTAGAAATTGTTCTAATTTATTAAAAGTCGGTGAAAAATGCATTGTTTTGCTAGTTGTTAAATCCATTTTTGCCTCTTAATTTGACTATTTAATTTTTGTTCAAACATTGGTGTATTTAAAAACTAATATTCTTTTCTCTTAAAGCATTCATCATTTGAGTTAAAATTTCGTGTTTTTTGGTAGAAACTCAATTTTCTTGGTTAAAAAAATCGTCTAATTTGGTAATAATACTAATTTTTGCTTAAGAATTAATCCATTTTCTTGAAAGCTTAAAATTTTTACTTAAAATTTAGTACATTTGAAGCGTTACAAATGTTTGAGAAATTGGCTATTTTGTAAGAGAATCCATATTTTTGTCTCTAAATTTGACTATTGAATTTTTGTTTAAACATTCGTACTTTTTGGTAAAAACTCGATTTTCATAGTTAAAAAATTGTCTGATTTGTTAATAATTCAAATGTTTGCTTAATACTTAGTCTATTTTCTTGAAAGTTTAAGATTTTAACTTGAAATCTAGTAGATTTAAAGCGTTTTAAATGTTTCAGAAAGCGTATTTTTTGTAAGAGAATAATATCTCAATTTTTCATATTTTGAAAATGTTGCAATATTAGTCAAATCATATTCCTGTCGAAAAAGATATATTGTTTCAAGCTCAGGATATCAGTAAATTTTTTTCTTTCATTCGAGTTACATCTTACGTTTACAACATTTAAATAAAAATATTGCATTTCAAATTAGGCGCCCTAAATCTAAAGCACCTACTTCGAAACTTATCCGCGGTACTGAATTCGGCAATGTGCGTTACGTGGCACGCGCCACGAACAACCACGACGCCTTTCCGACAGCGAGTCGTTTTGACGATTTTCATCGCTAAAACATGTGGTGTTTGCGTCGAACTCCCCTCTCTGTACAGGCCTGAATTAGATGAATTACATAGTTTCAATTAATTCCACAGATTCTTTTATTCGTATTTTCATTGTTAATCTTTTTAACCATTTCCCTGTCGCGTTATGTGTGACTCACTCCACGATGATAGTAGGCATGTGACAAATGAGTTCCGCGAATTCCAAGATTTTCGGGGATTCCTTGAATTTTGTGAATTCCAAGAATTCTTACTTCTTTGAATTCCATAAATTTCGTCAATTCCATAAATTTCGGGACTTTCATATACGGAAAATTAATTTTGTTGTTAAATAAAGAGCTATGTATCAGTTTTAGATATTTTCTTGTAATCCAAAATCAATAAAAATGACTTTCATACAAACATTTTGCATATATTATTGGTGTAATATATTAAAAATATATTGTTCCTAGCGTATTTTAGACATTTCAGGGTCAAGCGGTCGAAAAAATTGCCGTAACTCTAAGAAAATAGCGAAAAAGTATATTTTTTTTATATTTTGAGATTTTATAGTCACTAAAGTACGGTAAAAAATATTTGAATTATTTTTTGTTATGCAGGTATAAATAAACTTGCTTCGAATTATATTTTTTTGATAATTTATATACCGAAAATTAATTTTATTGCCAAATAAAGGAAATATATTTGTTTTAAATATTTTCTTGGCAAGTCAATTAAGCAGGGTAAAAACTGTTTTAATGGAATTATTGCTATACAGGTATAAATATAATTGCTCTAAACTATTTCTCTTGATAAATTAAGTCTCAAAAGAAAAGGATTTTTTGCTGTTCAAATTTGAAGAGGTGCTTCGTTTTTTGTAATTTTTAGCTATACTACGATGCGGGGACAGAAGGATTTTTTTTAATGAAAATTAAGGGGAGTGTTTTTGACTCTTACGCGAAAGTTTTCATTGCTATTGGAACCGCTCAAACAACATTTTTTCAATACACCTTAGTGGACACCATGTGTCCTCATACAGGATGTGTAAATTAAAATTTAGTAATGCTTACACTATATTGAAAATAACAAGAAAGTGTCAACAACAAACCGCAACTACCAACTTTTAGAAATATTTACAAGAGTTTCTGCATTTGTTTTACATTCTTTGGCAACGTGTCGCTTCTTTTCAATTTCAAAACGTGTAGACCGAGTCTATGTCCCGGATATTTAACCTTTTCAAGGATAGTAAAGAGGTCCTTGATGTGAGGAAAAACGAAATTTTACTGAATAAATGAAGTAGTAACTGTACTAATTATCAATATGGCGTAAAGGCTAGCATCTATATAAGTGCATACAGCGAGTTTAAGATCAGGGGTCCTAGTTCCGGCTTCTAGAAAGATGAGAGCTGTTACTTCTATCGTGTTCTTGTTCATGCTGATATTATTTTGCGATTCTGTTGGTAAGTAAAGATAATATTTTATGAAATCCATCATATTTTAAAATATGATACATCCAGATATCGACTATATTCAACAGTTGACATTTTTATTCAAGACAGTTGAATCATGCATTTATCATCCTCGTACGTAATATATAGTGTAATAATACGTAAGAAGGTATTTTTCTATTTTTGGGTGATATTTGAGTCCTTGTGAGACGATTAAAGTTGGGTTGGAAATAAGAATAATTGGTATTGCCTTATTTCTTTGGCACTCGTTTTCAATTCCTCACAAATTTGGCACGTTTCGTTGAAACCCTGGCACACAAGTTCAATTTTTCGAAAATTTTTCCATGTAATTAAATGGAATTTGGAAGTGCCCGGTGGAACGTGTTAATATTGGAATTTCGAAAAAAAATTACTGATGTTCTTTCGCCGCAAATTGAAACTTTGGGGTGGAGTGTCTTGTCCTCTAGAGCAGCGTTTTCCAAACTAGTGCTGCCGGCAGATTAGCCTGCCGCCGGCAGGGGGAAGCCACCCCGGGCCGGGCAGCTAGGCAGGGTTCGAGACAGGCTCCCCGCTGCGAGCGGAAGGTTGCTTTCATCGACTTTCGTATACCTATCACGAATGACCCTTTCATTGTTATGAGCTTACAATAACTGAAATTATAAAGACGTAGCTCAATTAAATTTTAATTAACTGAATGAATTTTATGATATAATTTAAAGAAAATGAAAACAAAGTTTTTGAAAATCGGTTAATATCCGAACTAATAAATGAAATATTTACAAATCTTGTGAATGCAACAAAAGTGCGATAACTTTTGAAGTTATTATTCAAATTTTCTTCTACCTTTTTCTAACGTTTATTTGATATTCTAACAAATCTAACGGAACTTATTAAAATTCTATTGATTCATATTTAACCAAGTTTTCATTTTTCTCAACCGGTTCTAATTCTCTATCAACGAAAAGGTCAGCGAAGCAAGCAACCGAGCACGAAAGACTAGCGTCCAGTGTCTCACTTTGGTTCCAGTATTGTGAAAAAATTTGAGGGTTGGGCCCCTGCCGCTCCCCAAAAAATGAATGCAAAAAAAGTTTGGGAATCGCTGCTCTAGAGAAAAAAAAATTGCAATGGAATTTTGGACCACACTAATGTACACTGGTTCCTATTTTATCCATAAAACTGCATAAAAATTATCTTTCAACCATAAAAGACGTTTAGAACAATCTTGAGTGAGATGAGGCAAGACGCGTGCCAAATGATTGAAAAAAGTGTTTAAAAAAGCATCAGTTCTATTTCCCAATGGCTGGCAGTCATTTTCTCCAGACTTTTTACGACTGTTGCTCGCTCAGCACGGACGTTTGAAAACTTTGTGGCGAGCTGTGCCCTTTTTTCCTCATGTAAAATTTTAATATTATGATAGTCTATCAAAATTGTACGCAAATTTTCTTGTATTTTGTTTATTTAATTCATTACACCTATTTATGTATTATATTACAATTTTTATTTATCAGGCGGATAATTCGCCGATAAAAAGTGTGAAAGATTTTTTTATGTGAGCAATTTCATGTCAAATTCCCGAAATAATGTAAGAAGTTTTTAGTATTTTTGATAAAAACTGTATTATTTGTACTCTCCCTTGTTGAAATAAAAACCTTTGAATGATTTTTCAAAAATTCAAAAAACTTTTAAAATATTCAAAATTGAATATTTTTGCCTTTTTTAACTTTTAAAAATTTGGTGATTGTAATGATATGGATGTGTTTTTTGAATTATTTGTGATGAGATGCAGTTTTCAATAAGTATTTTTTAAATTAACAAATATCAAAACTTTTCGGATTTTTTAAAAACTGAGTTTTAAACTGAATTGATGAAAACCCCCACTTTAGCATTCAAGACAGCGAATTAGAATAATTCAGAGGGTTTCTTGTTGCATTGTTTCAATTTATCTAGTCTTAAAAATTACAAAAAATAAGAAATAGATCAATTGACGAAGAATCAGAACCTCTTCATTGGGACTGTGAGTTTGAAGCTTTCCTCAGAATTCTGGGTCCGGGCCCTTAAAATTCTTAACATGTGCAATTCCGGGTTCAGATAATTTAAATTCTCAAGAGTCTAGATAGTAACCCGACCATTTAAATTCCTAAAGGCCTTAATCCGAAACCGGATAGTTTAAATTCTTGAGGGTATCGATTCGGACAGTGGCCCTTAGGAATGCAAATCATCCAGTCCGGACCCGTACCCTTGAGGAACTATTTGACTTCGGGTGCCACCTGAAATGTTTCTGAAATTATATTTTAGAAAGTTACAAAAATGATTTGAAATGGAAAAATAAACATTTCGCGGATATATTTCTAGAGAAGAATAATGTTCTATCAAATGTATGTATTTATGTTGGATCATATTTCGTAACCTCTATCAACATAAAGCTTTTACAACTTCATGGTTCGAAATGAGAACACGAGAGTTATTTAGGCAGCTGATCAATTTAACCTTCCGCTATTGAATTTTCAAATAATCTCTTTTCTGCTTGTCATGCACCCACAGCAATTTTGCGATTGCCAATATTACTTTTCCATATCTCAGTGAAGTTAATTGGAAATATTTCAACTTTGACAAATTAAAGCTTGGAATCTACCCTCTGAAATAGGGACCCGTTCTAAACTTTCTTCTCTTAAATTTACGTTTTTCATAAATTGTAACTGAAACTTTTTCCTATTCTTTTTTAAAGAAAGTTCTCAAAGCACCTATGGCTTTAACGATCAAATTCTAATACGAAACTCGCGCCTTGTGCTCGATACTTTGTGTCCAATTGAAAAACTTCATCAAGATAATTTTAAAATCTTTTTGAAATCTACTTAAAAAAGCTTTAAACTTACGGATCTCTCAAAAACAAAAACTTCTTATTTTTGAATATGATCCACCTTTTTGAACTTTTCTCTAATTAAGAAATTTCATGAGAATAGGTTCGAAATACATAGATTTTATTTCTAAATCTTATTCAAAATTTTCTTTTAATTTTGAAAAAGCTCTAAATTTTTGGATTTTTATCAGATTGCAGTTAGGAATTAAAATGAAATGTCCTAATCTATTGGAAAAACATTTTTTTCTGTCGAAATTAAATTTTTTTATCATTTGCAAGTCTTCTACCCATCTATAAGAAATATTAACAAAATTTTCTAAAATTTTAAGAAAAAAAAAGTTCAAATATTGAAAATGCTCTACAATTTTTAATTTTTATTGGGAATATCTGCTTAAAGAATTTAACTCTCATTTTAAGAATCGTAGGACGTGTACTAAAGGCTTATAAATATGTAACAACTATGCTAACCGTTCTAAAGTTTCCATCGATACAATTATGGCCACGAGGTCAGCCTAAAATACTCAACTGTAACAGAAATGTATAAAACATCAATAAACTTTGATTGTACATATAATAAACAAAATTAAATGACATTATTCTATTGTAAATAATTTATTCATGTTATTACACGAAAGAAAAATTTTAATTCAATCATTAAGAATTTCAATATTGTAAAAAAATCAATCATATGGTAATTAATTAATCAGTTTATATCATAAAAACCAATGAAAAATTATTTGCATTGAGACATTAAAATAACTTCTACCTAATATTTCTATAAAAATTAGAATTATTAATAATTAATAGAGTTATTAACCCTTGCTCATTCTAGAATAAAAAACGTAATACAGTTAACAAAATCAATCAGCGTAATCGATATTGTATTAAAATAAAATCATTATGTGCAGTAATTACAGGAAACAGGATTAGTGGAGAGCGATCCAGGAATTTCCTGTTCTGTAAATCTTCTGATCCTAATCCGATCCTTTACTTGAAAATTTTAATCACGTGATCTCGCATTTACAAATGCTTTTAAATATTGTTGATACATGAGAAATACTTCTCTTCTAAACATATCGCTCCCGCAATATAATTTATGGAAAAATTTAAAATTATTAAGGCTTTATTTAAAAATAAGAAACTTTACGTTTAAAAGATTTCAAAGTATGTCACTAAATATGAGGCTAATTATTTTATTTATATTTTTGACGATTTTCAAGAAATCATTTTTAAAGAATATTATAAAAGCTTTCGAAAGATTTTTAAAATGATCAAAGCAGAATAAGGAACCACTTCGAGTAATTTAATAAATCTTGAGGAAAAAGGCGAAAGTACGTAAATATTGTAAATTAATTTTATAACTCAAAATATAACTAACCTGTTTTGGCCGATTAATGTATCTTTTCTAGTTAAAAATTACACTCTTTTTGATTTAAAGTCAAAATCTTCTTTTGTTGAAAAACCATCCATTAAATATTGCATTGAGAATTAATCTTTCTTGTTAAAAATTAAATTATTTTATTGTAAATCAATTTATTTGTATAAAAATCGCTTTTTTGGCTTGAAAATTCATATTTTTAGTCAAGAATTCAACTATTTGGTTGAAATTCTTTTTTTTATAGCTTTTTTATTAACTTAAACTACTTTTTTCCTCCTGACTCGTGTTCCTCTAAAAGATTTTGGTCTAGTTCGACCCGATAGGAAGTCTAGGAAAAAAAATCAGTGCATACGGGCGTAAGTGCCAAAATGCTTGCTGGCGCAAGTGCCATGATTCATACTGTGTTGTTACCGCGGCGTTATTTAGTTTCAAAACGTGTATCGATTTTGGTTTTTTTAAGGACATGCTCTCCGGTGAACACGTGACCAAACCAGTCTCTGGTTATGAACATTTTTTATTGTGTTCAACATGTTCAAAGGCAATGATATATTGCTTTCAAAGTTTAAAATCTTAAGGATTGAGACAATAAATTGCGTTCGTGTATTTAGTTCGATTAATAATTTCGAAAAAAATTATACGAGAGAAAGTAAATATACAAAATTATTTCTTGTTTTTTTCTGTTCACTGTTTCCACACGGATTGAGATGTCGTGTTTTAAATTTCACCGATTACATAAAAAGCACTAAAGAACCTGTGTATATATCAATATCTTTATAATTTCAAAGACAGTTTATTTCTAAATTGGTGAAATAGGATATTACCATTCGAATTGTAGAACTTTACAGATGATTTTTGGTTTGTTGCGTTTCAGATTTTTTGATTCGCGTATATTGTGAACTGACACAAATTTTGAACTTTCTGTGAAACTTTCTAAATCCTGAACACGATATCTGAATCCCTGTGGACGTAGTGAGGACCAAATTATGAAAATCATTCTACATAAAAAATTCAGGAACGAACTTAGTCACGTGCTCTCGACTTTATCAACCTTTAAAGCTTCTTATTTTCTCCGCTAGAACTCGCCAAACATGCACCAAAAATAGTGATAGGTTACGTGTGTGCAGACGCTTATTTGTTTATTTGCAACGAGTGTGCGCATTGTATTGTTTATATTATTTTTTTAAATGTTTAGACAATGCAGTCTAAAATTTGTGTCAGCGCTCAATGTACTCGAATCGAAAAAGCTAAAATGCATCAAATCAAAAATTATCTCCAAACTGTTACAACTCGAATGGTAATATCCTATTTCACTAATTTATAAATAAACTTTCTTTGAAATTATAAACATATTGAAGTATACAAACGTTCTTTACAGCTTTTAATCCATATGGATAAAGTTCACTCGAAAAAATGAAAAGAATTAATAATATTTACTTTCTATCGGATAATTTTTTTCAAAATTATTACTCAAACTAAATATAGAAACGCAATTTATTGTATTTTTTTTTCAATTCCAAATTTTGAGAGCGATATATCATTGCCTTTGGACATGGTGAACACCAAAAAGAAATGTTCATAACCGGGGACTGGTTTGGTCACGTGGTCACGGGAGAGCATGCCCTTAAGTTTATCGGCAAAAAATTATGAATACTCGAAAAGAAATAGTTGCTGCAAAAGTTACTTTTTATGTACACATGTTTTTTTTTAAATAGCACTTTTTGCGATTCAATAGAGCGAACCAATATGTCGAAAGTGCCTTTTTTCGCTTAAGTTAAACAATTAAACAGTTACGAAACTTTTTATTGTCAAAATTAAAGCTATCTGGTGCGCGCTGATCTGCAAATAGGGTTTCTCGCACATGGTTATTTTTTTCAAAGCGCTTTTTTCAAGATTCAATAGAGCTAACCAATAGCTCGAAAGTGCTTTCTTCTTTTTCTTTTTAATTGAAAAATCAAACAGTTATGCAACTTTTCATGTAAAAAAATCAGATTTTATGGGGACATGCTGTTCCTTTGACAAAGGTTTTCTCGGAGCAGGTTACATCTTCCAGGACGTTCGTTTCATGGTTCAATTAAGCCTAACAGTACCTCGAAACATTTTCGCTTTTCTAAACGCTTTTATTTAACTCGGCCTTCGTTTATTTCGGTAATCAAATTTGCTGATCGAAAATGTAGGCACCCCGGTAAAAAGGTCTTCGACAAATAATACGAGGGTAGTTCAATAAGTCCTTAGAATGAAGTATAAAAACAATTTTTTTTTGGGTAAATTTTTTTTTATTTTTCAACATAATCTCCTTGGAGC
>NC_046657.1:61061550-61063839 GCF_010883055.1 Belonocnema kinseyi
CATTTTTCTTAACGAACAATTTTTTTTTTCAATTGGTTATAAAAACACGTAAACTCAGAAGATGTGGACTGTGACTGCACCATATATCTAGTCGGGAATGGTTCTGACTGAAAACAGATGATTTGGAGCGATTCGCGCGCCATCTGTTGGTCATTTTAAGGACTTATTAAACTACCCTCGTAACAACTGACTTTAATATATACGCGCGGGACTCAACAATCATGAGTTCGTGTTTCATAAGAAATTCTTTTTTACTTTTAGGATGTTTTAAATGCGGTAAGAATTTAATAAAAGTGTTTTTTTATTCATTTTAGTACATTCTCATCAGAGAAGATATAAGATTTGTGTAAAATTTTACCTCCCCCCCCCCCGGGTTTTTGTCAAATGTCCACGTTTTGAGACGCCCTGAATCCGAGAAACAGGTTTTCAACAAAGGAGTCTTCTGTATTTATAGCTGTCTGTCTGTGAGCACGATAACTCACGAAAAAGTCATTTTATTAGATAGATCTTTGGTACTCTCTTTTGGTGTCCTAAACTAAAAGTGAGGTTCGTTAGCCAGCCATTTCTGATGAAAATTTAAAATCTGAGCAAATTTTGAATATTTGTGTGAACACTTTTTTTTAAGATTCAAAAATTTTCTTTACGGGTATTCATAGTATTCATATCGGCACTCTATTTATCGTAATGACTTTTTTCACAAAAGCAAAAGTTAACAGAGATATAACATTTACAAAATTCCTAAAAAACGAAAATGAACATTCGAAACTGAATAACACACAATACGAAAGAAGCCAAGAGAAGAAAAATGTTGATTCTGAATGCCTGAAAATCCTATACCCTATCATAACAAATTTCGGAATTTTATTAAAAAATCGAAAATTCAAATTTTAACAGCATGAAAAATAATTCTAAATTCAATTATTCTATTTTTCGGGCCAATTATGCAATAAAAGATGAAAAATGAAAAGAAAAAATTGTGCATTTGAAAAAGACCTAAAAATGTCTTATTAGTCACCTTTTGATAGGATGCGCAGTTTCTGTTTTAATCGTAAAAAACAGCATTAACATTTAAACAAAATATACCCGCTGGTTGGAAAAACTCTCATCACAACCTTTGTCTTTCAATTTTTTTTTCGTCTCATGTGGGGGGTCTTAAAGTATTTAATTTTTTAAAATGTTTTTAATGCTATTTTTACGATCAAAACCAAATAAGGAACTATAAAAAATTATTCATGAATTATTTTTACATTCTCATCAGAGAAGGTATTGCATTATTGTAAAATTACCCCCCCCCCCAGTTTTGGTCCAATATCAAAGTCTAGAGATCCCCTTAATCCGAAAAACAGGGTTTTACGAATGTGTCTCCGTGTATTCAAGTATGTATGGATGTATGTATGTATGCCTGCATGTCCGTCCACCACTTTTTTCAAGATATAAATTTTTCTGAACGGATATTCATAGTATACAAGAAGGCGAACAATATATCCTGATAATTTACTTTCACAAAACCAAAAATTACCAGATTTATAGCATTTACACCATTTCAAAAGAAAAACGAAAATGAACATTTTAAGCTGAATAACGCACGGTAGAAAAAAGGGAGAGAAAAAAAAAGTTGATTTTGAATACCCTACAAGAATGTCATTAAAGTTGTTTCAGTTTCAATAAAAAATTTAATTGACAAAGTCTTGGCCACTGAGGTTAGGGATATAATTTAGAAGTTAAGAAACAGACAGGCTGCTGTTTAGGCCGCATGTGTAACTTTTAAACCGTAAATATAAAAAAATTACCGTTGTCGATGCTTTGAACTTTAGTTTTAAAAAGGTTGTGCACAATTGTAGGGAATGTACAAAGACCAAGCGCGGAACGCGTGGCAAATACAATATCGAGCGCGAAGCGCGAGGACCATCAGTCGCGCGTCCTAGGTGCTCTTCAATTGAAATGCGTGAAAGTTAGACGATTTTTAAGTTCTCCGTTAAAATTCGGGTTTGCGCGCTTACGCCCGTATGCACTGTGTACCCCTTCATTAGCTGAAAATTTGTCGAAACGGATGACAATCCGGACAGAGCCTAATCAGCGGATGAGGTCCGTGTTGCGGCGGGCTGAGGGGTCCGTTATCGCGCGGCGAGCCACCGGTCGAGGCGTTGCACTGACAGAGGCCGTCCTCTGGCACCAACCAACTTCACCTGTCACCTGAGCTACACGGAATTGGCACTAACAGGGCTTCCCTGGCACCAACAAACCGTAATCGCGTGGGCCTGGCACGAACTGGGCGAACCCAAGCACCAA
>NC_046657.1:61063939-61066001 GCF_010883055.1 Belonocnema kinseyi
CCTCGCACCAGCCAGGGTCATCGCTTCATCTTAGTCGTGACCGATACATTCACCCGTTGGGTGGAAGCCTTCCCCCTTCGGACATCCGAAGCACCACGAGTAATGCGGCTGATGGAAGAGGAGGTCTTCAGCCGATTTGGTTATCCACGAAGGATCCTCAGCGACAACGGGCCACAATTCACGGGCCATACCTGGGTCGAAGCAAGTCTTCGGTGGGGTAGTGAACTTTGGACGACCCCCGTATACCATCCGCGAGCCAACCCCACCGAACGCAGAAATCAGGAGTTGAAGAAAGGCCTTCGGCTCCGGCTACATGATGGGAACCAACGAACGTGGGATCGACATCTGCCCGATCTACTTTTCGGGTTGAGGCGTCGGAAAAACGCAGCCACAGGTATGACGCCCAGCCATCTCCTGATGGGCAAGACGATTCTTCGCCCAGGAGAGTGGACACTGCTGCCTGAACCAGGACACATGCCGCCGACCACGCAACACGAGGACCGCGAACAGGAAGCTCGCCATCGGCAGGCAGAGTACCAAGCTCGGTACGCCCCCGCAACCAGTCTGCCACGTTATTTTCCGGGAGACTGGGTGTACGCACCGAATCACCGGCTGTCCAACAAGTTAGAGGGCTACAACGTGAAACTAGCCCCAGCCCGACTAGGGCCCTACCAAATCCTCGATAACATCTCAGGCGAGGTCTACTGGATTTGGAGGGACGGAATCGCGCAGAAGGTACATGGAAGTACCCTGGTACCGGCACCTACGCCCGGAAGGGCAGAGGTACCACCAACAGACGAAGCAAACGAGCCGGAGGGTGGCAGGCCGCCACCCACACACGAATCATTAGCCGAAAGCGTCGGTGGAGGGACGAACGAAGGCTCTATCGAAGCCGTCGATAGGGCGGAGGAAGATGAGGACAGCTCGTCTCATCATGCAAGCGAACGAGAGACGATGGACGTCGACGAAAAGGAGGACGAGGTCGACCCAACCGGGCGTCGACGCAGCAGACAGGTTGCCGCCGAGGAGGCGCACCGCACGCCGACCGCAGGAGCGGAGGAGGACGAGGTCGACCCAACCGGGCGTCGACGCAGCAGCCAGGGTGCCGCCGAGGAGGCGCACCGCATGCCGACCGCAGGAGCGGAGGGCGACGAGGGTGACACCGGATGGCGTTACCAACTGCGACCACGAGCACCCGTGGTATACCGGGACGCTAGGGCGTACGCGCCTCGGCAGAAGCGCAAAATAATGTAAATATACATGAGGGTGGCAGCAATGCATCCTCACAGGTTAGCATAGGGCCGGGCTGCCGCAAGGTACCTGCGGAAAGGACTGCCTAGTTAGGGCTTCATCGGGGCTGCCGCGAGGCACCCCCAGTTAGGACTTATTTTAGGGTTAAGTTAACACGGGCTAGCCAGGGGGTGGGTGACCACTGTAACTCAAGACTACAAGGGTTAAGCAAACTCTATCCGGGAAGGGGTGGATTTGTTGTATGTCGGAACGATAAAAATGAGAACCTCGAGGATCCATCAATCCGTTATCACGCTTTCACTCAGAGTTTTCTCGGGAAGTCATTCTGAGCGAAGGACTAACGGGACAAATTGAGGATGCTGGAGATTCGAACGACGAGTTTGCTTGCCCCTTGTAAAGCAATTAGCTTTGTCTCCAGGCACATCTGCCGAGTGCCTGCGCGACCATAATGGCCCGAAGGAATCCCCGGTTTCGAAAACTGCGAGCCTGCCGCTGGTTTCGTTACGCACGAAAACTTTGTCACGGTCTCGATCACATACGCCAGAACCCCTCTCACTCACTCCTACGCGCGCCTTCTCTCTTCCCCTTTTCCATCTTCCTTCTCACTCTCTCCTCGCCTTTCTCTTTCTGTCGTACGGACCGAGCCGGGGAGCTCAACCGGCACCTCAAAGTACCCGATGTTAGGCGAATAAATGGATAAAAAAATAATAATAATAATATAAATATTAAAGACTGCAAATAACTAATCGCTTCGACGGGAAACGAGGTCGTCGGTTGTACATGAATCCATCCGGCGGGCAGTTACGGTCTT
>NC_046657.1:61066101-61068463 GCF_010883055.1 Belonocnema kinseyi
CATCGGCGCTCTTGGAGGTGCCAAGCTTTCACTTGCTAATGGCCTAAAAAGCATCTCTGCATGTCAACAATATGCTAGAACACTTGCGGGAAAAATGCAGAATGCGGTTGTCCTTGGGTCACTCCGTGTTCTTAAGGTGCACGAGGCTTTTGCTGGATCGTCGTGTTGATTCCTTTACAGACTGTAACCACCTATCTCACGGTTGTGAGAAGTGGTGGTGGCTGAAATTTTACCGCGATTTCGCTGGAAGCGGGTGCAATTTTTCAGATTAGCACCCGCTCCTGGCGAAATCCTGCGGTTGTCCTTATGACAAATTTTCAATTATATATATATATATATATATGTATTCTCCCTCACCCTCCCTTCTCCCTGTCCCTTCGCCGTAGGTACGTTTACGATTTTCAAAGATTAGAGAGGCAGAAAGGAAAAGAAGGGAGGAGTGAAAAGGGAGGCGGAGAGAGGATATGTAGATCTAGAATTCGAACATGTATAGCAGATGTGCCTAGAGTTTGTAGTTCCAAGGTTTGTAGGCTAGTTTGTAGGCTAGAGGACAGAGGGGGAGGGGTATTGTATGGGTCAAGGAGGTTGTAGGTTTGGGGTGTATGGTTTTATGCGTCGGTGGTTAGGTGGTTTGTTGACTTATTCAGTTCAAGCATGAAAATTATGTGGATTGACGGATGTAAATTGCGGAGTGCTGGAGAGAAATGTTGAACGGGTTTGGATTTAGCGGCGAAAAATATATATAGGACATGTGAGTTTGTTCAGGTCATTTTTTTTTGTGGTCGTGTGCTATTCGTTCCCCGGCTTTCCCGCCGATGTCCAAAATAGAAAGGTAAAGTTTCGCCTTTGGGCTGTGTAGTTTAATTAATAATTTGTGCCGTTTTGCCAATTTAAATATAATATATAAATAAAATTTATTTTCTAACAATTATTGAAAATAGGCAATAAAATTCTAAATTAACAAAAATTATTCAATTTAGTATGTCTTTTAAATTAAATTTTTTCAAGCGCGGTTGGCTGTTTCTTGAATTACATTATTCCAACCAATATTTTTAAATAATATGCAGAAAATGTTTTCAAAAATCAGAAAAGTGCATTATTATATTCAGTTTTTATTAATTTTATAGTTAATTAACCCTTCAAGCGTCCTAGGTGTCGTAGACGACACTAATTTTTTTTCGCGCTATGATACCAAAACCCCCTTTGTACACCCTGGCGGACCGAAGGAACCGAATAGAGCCTTTAAAAAGTACCTGTAAAGACCCCATTGGGTCCCCACTTGGTTGCTTTTTAAAAGAATCGAAAAAACAGATTTTTTCGCAAGCCCTTGTATTTTTTCTAACGCGCAACAAAATTTGTTTCATCAATATAACCTTATCTTCGCACTGAAAGGATAGTTGGAGAGAATCCAGTAATTTTGTTCAATTGAAATAACAAATACTATCTTCGCAGGATGCAATTTTCCGGTTGGGGTCACCTACGATCCAACATGGGGCTCAGTGAAATTATTAGGTAGAATAGCGCTTTAAGGGTTAAGATAAATGTATATTTCTGAAGCTAGTGAGATCGCCCATTAGAGTGGCAAGAATTTTAAGGTATATCCTTAAGAGGGACTGGGACATGGAAAATCTAATGCATTGTATCAAAATAAGATAATATAATTTAGTGACAACTATAAAATATATACAGGAAGAATAATAGATTATTATAAATCATAAGACGTTTATTTTTCTTTATTTTTTAACAGTAGATCAACCCTCCAAACCATGAAAGCAAAAAATCTACTCAATATCGATCAAGTTAAGAATCTTCAATAACAGAAAATGCTTAACTTCTTAATAAGACTATATCTATCTGATAAAGTCCTGAAAATCTGTGCTTAATGATTATTTTTGATTAGAAATATTTTTTACTCTTCTAATTGATAGAAGGCGAGACTAGCTTCGTTAAAGGTGATAGTATTGTATGTCGGAACGACAAAAATGAGAACCTCGAGGATCCATCAATCCGTTATCACGCTTTCACTCAGAGTTTTCTCGGGAAGTAATTCTGAGCGAAGGACTAACGGGACAAATTGAGGATGCTTGAGATTCGAACGACGAGTTTGCTTGCCCCTTGTAAAGCAATTAGCTTTGTCTCCAGGCACATCTGCCGAGTGCCTGCGCGACCATAATGGCCCGAAGGAATCCCCGGTTTCGAAAACTGCGATCCTGCCGCCGGTTTCGTTACGCACGAAAACTTTGTCACGGTCTCGATCACATACGCCAGAACCCCTCTCACTCACTCCTACGCGTGCCTTCTCTCTTCCCCTTTTCCATCTTCCTTCTCACTCTCTCCTCGCCTTTCTCTTTCTGTCGTACGG
>NC_046657.1:61068563-61072738 GCF_010883055.1 Belonocnema kinseyi
CTAGATAGTATGAGAGCTAAATGCTCGGGGTGTGCATGGCACGCCCTGCAGCTATCATCGGGAATGTCTTGGCTCAAAATGTGGCGACGGTATGTTAAGGTGAAAATGACACCGCCTTGGCATGCAAAAATAAAATCCTCCGTACCAGACTTCAATCCGGGCGATTTAAGGAAAGCAAACGTTAGCTCACAAGAAACACGAAAGTTTTTCTCTTGTGCTTTCTTAATCCGGGCTTTCAGGAGTGAGAACTCGAGATAGATTAGATTTGATGCATTTTGCTCACCCCTAATACTGAAGTCAAGTCCGACAGTTTCAGCAGCCTCCTCCGCTGCTTTGTATAGAAATGCTCCTTTGCCCACTTCTTTGTGATTCCTGACCATTTTGAGAAGAGAGTTTCTTCCATTTGCAACTCTATGTGCTGTAACCAGAATAATCCTGTTGTGAAGTCATTCAAGACTCAATATTCTGCGACCCTCTTGACGGCGTGAAATGTACAGTCGCGGAACGGAAGACTTAAGATGCATGCATTTGTTCATGTGCATAACCTTTCTTGTCTCGATATCAAGAGATCTGAGCTCTTTTTTCGTCCATGGAACTACTCCAAATGAATAGAGTAGTACCGGGACGACAAGCATGTTCGTTGCAGATACTTTGTTCTTCGCCGACAGTTCGGAAGACCAAATCTGTCGGCTGAGACGTTTGTATCTGCTTCGGAGAGTATCCCTTATAGATGTCACATCCTGAATGCGGCTCTGTGGCACGCCCAGGTATGTATAAGTCTTTTCAGCGCAAAGATGTCGTATGGCGCTTCTATCAACGAGCTCAGGATCTGCAGGGATGCCATTAAGTTTTCCTCGCTTCAAACAAACCTTGGCGCATTTGTCTAACCCAAATTCCATTCCAACTTCCTTAGTATATCGTTCGACAATCCCCAGAGCTAGATGCAGTTGCTCTCTGTTTTTAGCATAGATCTTAAGATCGTTCATGTAAAATACATGAGTGACCTTGTACTTTCGATCTGCAGGTTTGCCGTACAAGTACCCGTCGGAATGGCGCAGTGTTAGAGATAGTGGCAATAATGTAAGGCAAAAGAGGAGTGGGCTCATGCTGTCGCCCTGAAAGAACCTCTCTGAAACGTGACCTTCTTAGTTGTCACACGATTTTTGCCAGATGAGATAGTAAATCTGGTTTTCCAAAGCGACATCAATCTCTCTATGCACCCAACTATTTGCGGATGAACCTTTAAGATTTCCAAAAGACAGATGATAAGTACAGAGACCCTCTATCTGCAACCCGAGGACGCGTTCGGTGGCTTTGTCATAGGCCCTTCGGTTTGATTCTAGAGGAATCAAAACCGAACCGAATGGCTCTCCAGCTGGGAATCGAACCCCGGTCTCCCGCGTGACAGGCGGGGATACTTACCAGTATACTACTGACAATTGTCCAGGGGTGGTCCCGAAGGAATTCACCCCAATGCGGAGGTGTGAAAACCGTGCCGAAAGCTGAATGGCACCTGGGTGAGGTGTCTAGAACGATGACTCTGGGATACAGGGCGACCTCTCAGAGTACGCAGCCTTATCCTTGCATGCGAGGCTCTACAAGGATGGACGAATCCCTTTTCCTAGCTTCTCGTTGGAACAACAATGAAAACACCAAACATAGTTGTAGTAGGTGCGGTTCAAAATAACAGAACGCGCAGGGCTCCCGAAAATGGGTCAGCCAACAATGCCGACCAGTATAGAGCTGGGGGAGCCAATGAAAATGGATTCAATGCGATGGATCGGCAGGAGCTGGCGACCTTTGGGTGGACAGAGCGACTGAATCACGACTTGCTAGAGTGCTACGATGCGAGTGTGGCCTCTGTAAGGGGTTACAGGGCACGGCTGCCTGCAACTTTATATTCCCGACAATTGTTTCTGTTGCACACTGGACGCCAGACATGGTTCTTCTTGACTTCGAGAAGCAAACCATGTTCCTTATCGAATTTTCGCCACCAGCTGACAAAAACATCATAGCTAAAGAGAATTAAAAGAAAGAGAGGTATAGAGACCTTATAAGGGAGTTGCAACGATTGTACCCAGAATATTCTGTTAAGCTAATTGTCCTTATCATCGGCGCTTTTAGAGGTGCCAAGCTTTTACTCGTTAGTAGCCTGAACAGCATCCCTGCGTGTCAAGAATATGCTAAAACACTTTCGGGAAAAATGCAGAAGGCGGTAGTCCTTGGATGAGTCCGTGTTCTCAAGGTGCACAAAACTTTTGCCGAATCGTCGTATTTATTCCGTTACAGACTGTAACTACCTATCTCACGGGGTTGGGACGTGGTTGTGTCTGAAATTTTTCCGTGATTTTACTGGGAGCGAGTGCAATTTTTCAGATTAGCACCCGCTCCTGGCGAAATCTTGCGGTTGTCCTTATGTTAATTTTTTAATATATAAAGTAAATGAAATAATTTAAAGATCGAATATGTAACACCAATTAACACTTTAGATTTTGTTTTTATTTTTTCGGTTGCATTCTGAAAATGTTGAAAATAATTCCAAATTAAGACTAATCCTCTTCATTAAGAAAAAGATAACTTTTTAAATAAACAATGCCTGGGTCTTTTGAATTCAAAATGTCCGAAAAGTTCATAAAGTGCCATTTAAATTTCTATTTGAAGATTTCTTCAAGAATTCTACACTATTATATGGAAAAATTTACCTACCGCTAGAAAGGAAAGTCACATTTTGAGTAAACGGGTTAATGAGGCAAGGCAGAATTTTTCAAAAGTTTTCTTCTTTGTAATATTTTTAGGACATACAGTTTCGAAATTTCGAGTACCTAAGAAATATTTATTTGAAATCCGTTCTTTTTTCATTTCTGCGGTAATATAAATATCGGTTCTAAAAAGTTTGTGTAAGTGTATTTCTGAAAAAGTGCATATCATACTTGCCAAACAGCGTTCACATTGCAAAACAGCATTTTGAAATTTAAGTTTCGCACCAATCACATATGCGAATAAGCATGCACAGAGTTCCATCACAGGCCAAATGTATTTTCCAAAAGATCCGATATATTATGTAATTTCGACCACCAAACGTTCAGAAATCACTACCAAACACCACCAATTGATACCAAAAATAATATTTTGACAATATTAAAAAGTGGTGTTGCCACCGTGAAGTTGACACCTCAAATTTAGCAAATCAATAACTTTGTTAATTTGACCAAAAACCTTCAAAGTTGACCACTAAACACCACCAAACGACCACCAAATGATTCCATACAAAAAATCTTATATTTTAGAGTGGGGGTGCCAACTTTACGGGCTTAATATATTCACTGTCCCTAAAATCTAACCTTAATGTGCCATAAGAAGTCAAAGTAACTTCATATTATACCTTGTAGATGGAAGTGAGGAGCAGCCGTTTACACCTCGAAGTAGAGGTCAGGGTGTCAGACAAAGACGTACTTCAAATCCTACGACTCCTCGTCACATTTCAAGTCTATCCAATACAGGTGAGTATATTATAATTCTTTTGAACTAGTAAGAAACTTTCGGGATTATGAAAAAATTCAAATCTCATTTCTTAAACGCCAATAAATTGTTCTCTCCGAACGGCGTTGGTCCGCATGGAGCTTTGAAATAGATTTGGAATTTCAGCTTAACAAGTACATATTCTTAAAAGAAATTTAATCGTGCATCATTTGCACTTATGGAAAATTTTGTACCATTCGCCGTTTTCAAAGTAAACCTGAAGTTTAGTCAATACCACAACGTTCTCCTCATATTTTACCATGGTATATTTTGCTAAAATTAAGCTCAAGTGCTCTGAAATAATCACAAATGAACATTGTTTAAAATTTTAAATTATACTTTATGTCCCCAAAACAATTTTTCTAACAATATTTAACGTGTTTTAAAGAAGAAATGCAAAAATTTGGAAGCCAGAAAAAGGACTCGCTAAAGAAAACCACTAGCTTTAATGATTTATAATTGGACAGATTTAAGAGCCTGACTACTTTAAAAAGACTGGCTCTCACGCCCAATTTAAGAATACAACTAGAAGAATCCATTGTTCAATGAAATATTCAAAACATTTAATCTAAAATCCTCGTCGCTTATAGAAATATATATTAAAGTGATGCAATATAATGCATGAATAAAAATTAAAAAATAATATATAATCATAT
>NC_046657.1:61072838-61083796 GCF_010883055.1 Belonocnema kinseyi
GTCATAAGGAAAACCGCAGGATTTCGCTAGGAGCGGGTGCTAATCTGGAAAATTCCACCAGCTCCCAGCGAAATCGCGGTAAAATTTCAGCCACAACCACGTCTCACGATCGTGAGGTACGTGGATACAGTCGGTAATGGAATCAATTCGACGATCCAACAAAACTCTCGTTCATCCTATGGACAATGTGAGACTCAAGGACGAACGCCTTCTGCATTTTGTCCGCAAGTGGTTTACCATATTATTGACACCCAGGGAGGTTTTTCATGCTATTAACCCGATAAATCTTGGCAACTCCAGGAGCACCAATAATAACGAGGATTAGTTTAACAGGTCTCTACACCTCTCTTTCTTTTCATTCTCCTTGGCTATTATGTTTTTGTCAGATGGTGCCGAAAATTCGATAACGAACATGGTTCGCTTCTCGAAGTCAAGAAGAACCATGTCAGAACTCGAGTGTGCAACAGAAACAATTGTCGAAAATATAAAGTTCCAGTATATGCGGCACTTCTCATTCTCGAAAATTGACTCTATTTCCGTAGGAGCATTTAGGGGATTGGTATTTAGATTAATGCCGTAAGAGTGACAGAGAAGTTGATAAAGCACTCTTAGCGCCGCATTGTGCCTTTAGATGAAGTAGGTCGTTCCCGCATGAGTTGGACAACTAGATACTCGTAGTATGTGAGCTAAATGCTCGGGATGTGCATGATACGCCCTGCAGCTATCATCGGGAATATCTTGGCTCAAAATGTGGCGGCGGTATGTTAAGGTGGAAATGACACTGTCTTGGCATGCCAAAATGAAACCCTCCGTACCAGACTTCAGTCCGAGCGATTTGAGGAAAGCAAACGTTAGCTCACACGACATTGACTGATCCTCTACATTCCTATGGAAGAGGTGCTGTACGAGAGAGATAGCTTATCCCCCAGCCACAGTCAGTGGTGACAGAACGCGAAGGCTCTGCGCTCGGTCTTTGTATATTCCTTACACTTGTGCACAGATTTTTTGAAACTAAAGCTCAAAACATCGACAACAGTAATTTAGTGACAGTGACTTTTTTTTCGTTAAGCTCCTTCGGCTTTAACGAATACATTCTTATCGCGTATCTCGCGATTTGCACTCGAATTTCTTTCTCAACTTGTATATCATTTCCATAAATGTATATTATTACAATTCATAAAATGCATTGACATTAAAACAGACGTTGTTTCATTCTCTCTGGTAAAAGAATGCAAAATCTCTAAAAAGATTTGTTATTAAAAATTTTGCTTTAACTTCTGTTGGTTTTTAAAGAACTGAATTTACTCATTTCATATTTTATTTTCACGATTTAAACGTAGCACATACGTTTGAAACATCAGCCTTACCTTTTTTAAACTTCTAAATTAAATCCCTACCTTAGCGACCCACGAAACTTCGATTAACGAGGGTTTGTGGGCATCGTTTGGAGACGGTTAATTTCAACCAAGAGTAATAGTTGGTTATTTTTGATACTGAGAAGCTCAACCGAACTTCAGCAACGTTATGTTAGATGGGATTTCATATGATCTCATTCTCACATTTCCGGTCACAGTGGGAAAAAATGACATTTTTTTCAAAATAACGTACAGCTCACAAATATTGAGCGATTAAACAAAAAAAAAATTGGAAAAAAGCTATTAAGATTTCTAAGAGCGTTGTCCAGCTTGATTTTTCAATTAGGTTTCTAATTTTGTATAAATATACAAACAAGTATGATGAAAAATGGCCATTTTATCTATTTGACGTTCTCAGTGATCGTCAATAACGGAAAAGGTGTTCAAATAGCCTAAGTTTCATAAACTTATATTAGCTAAAGATGTTCCAATGTTATGTTAGATCACTCAATCAGTCGTCGATTGGAAAGGTTAAATACAATAAAAACAGACAAACGTTAGTCAAACGTTTCAATCCTGAGTTTGGACCCTCTTCATTAAATATTTCATTATAGACAAAATCTGTAACACAAAATCAAAAATTGTATAACATGAGAACAAATACGATTAAAAATAAACAAAAAAGGAAAAAGAGAAGTTTGAATTTTTAAGCAATGAAATAAAATAAGTTAATGAATTAAATAAAAAAGGAGAAATTACTCAAATTTGAGCATTTCATGGTTCGAAAAGTTTGTTTACAAAACAAATTAAATAAGAATTAGATGCTTTACATTATTTAAATAACTGTGAAAGACATACCTTTACAAAAAGTTCATTCCAAATGTTGTAAGTCCGAAAAACATAACATTAGTGATTTAATATAAGAAAAATAAACTTATGTGACATCTACAGGCATGATAAGACGTGAAATTCATAAAAATTGTTTAAAAATATTTCTTTTTTATATTAATTAAAAAAATTTTTCCAGGTTGGCAAGATTTTAAGGACACAATTGGTCGCCACCTGCCACAACGTCCACTGAGGAAACAAGCAATGAAAACGAAAGTTGAAAAGGCAATCAGATTCAATAGCCAATTTTAATAACAACAATCATACCGCTCTTACTAAAAATTTTTTAGATACCGGTCACGAATTCGACTTTGACAATCCACAAATTTTAGCTTATGAGAAAAACAAACCTTTTCGCAAAGTTATTGAAAATTACTTTATCAATAAACATAAAAATGTTGCCGTTAATTTACGCTATGAAAAGAATAATTTCCCGGAAATCTATAAAACCGTTTAAAATAAAATGTAATTCTTTTTTCATTTTTAATTTTCCTGTTTTCTTGCTGGTTTGAATTGCATTTTTACTTACTTATGGACAGATTTCATTATCTGATTGCCTTTTCAGCTTTCGTTTTCATTATTTGTTTCCTCAGTGGACGCGAAGCCAGGTTGGCGACCGGTTGTATCTTTAAAATCTTGCCAACCTGGAAAAATGTTTTTAATTAATATAAAAAAGAAATATTTTTGAACAATTTTTACCAATTTCACGTCTTATCATGCCTCGAAATGGCACATACGCTTATTTTTCATATATTGAATCACTAATGTTATGTTTTTCGGACTTAAAATATTTGGAATGAACTTTCCGTAAGGGTATGTCCTTCACAGTTATTTAAATAATGTAAACCATCTAATTCTTATTTAATCTGTTTTGTAAACCAACTTTTCGCAACATGAAATGCTCAAATTTGAGTAATTTCTCTTCTGTTATTTAGTTCATTAACTTATTTTATTTTATTGCTTAAAAATTCAAACTCCCCTTTTATTTTTTTTGTTTATTTTTGATCGTTGTTCTCATGTTATACAATTTCTGATTTTGTCTTACAGATTTTGACTATAATAATATATTTACTGAAGAGGGTCCAAACTCAGTACCGAAACGTTCAACTAACATTTGTCTGCTTTTATTGTAACTGACCTTTCCATTCGACGACTGATTAAGTGATCTAATATAAATGCAAGGTCCAGATTTATTTATCAAGATGTTCCAATATTATCTATATGTATTATTAAAGAACGCAATTTATTATAAACAATTTTAAAAGAAAACACATTATTTGGGAATTTGTCGGCAGAAAAATCCGGTTTTTTCTATGTCAACAGTTTGAGTTAGCTTATCGAAAAAAATTAATTTTCCATTGACAGATGCTCGAACAATTCATTTGTTTATTAAATTTGTTTTTATAAAACATGAAATTTGTCAACTTATCATGAATGTTGCCGAATTTACTATGAAGGTCCCAATTAAAAGTCTGATATCAAAACAAAAAAAAAAACAAATTTTTCTGTCGACAAACGCCCGAATAATGCATTTTTTAAACTGAATTTGTTTAAAAAATCAGAAGAATAATCGACAAATTATGAATATTGCTAAAATTATCATAAGTTTTATAATTGAAAGAAATTGAGATAGAAATAAACGAATATTTTTAACGAAATATGCCTGATTACTGCATTTGCTCATTACATTTTTTTCATAATATAAACAATTATAATCAGAAGAGACATTTGTTTATATAATATTGTATTGATTCCAATTTCTTGCAACATAACTTGAAGAAACGTGTATTTACGGAAAATCGTAGACAATTTTTTTATAACAAATAATTTGTTGATAACACATTTTTTTGTATATTCTCTAATATCGAAATATCTTTAACGAATGCTATTTCATGCAACTTAAGTGAAATCGGTAAAGGTTTATGGGCTGTACGTTATTCTGAACCAAACAATTAATTTTTCTTCCTAATAAAAACTCTTTTGTTAGAATAATCTTGTAGGGCACTAAAAAAGAAACATTTTTCATCTTTTGACTTTTTTTCAAATCGCGCGTGATTTAGTTTAAAATGTTGATTTTCGTGTTTTTTTTTTAATTTTGTAAGCGCTATAACTTTGGTAAATTTGATTTTATAGAAAAAATTCTTTACGATAAATTGTTTTTCTTCTTGAATACTAAGAATAGCCGTGTAGAAAATTTTTTAATTTTGAAAAAAGGTGGTCTAAAAAATTTTCAAAACACGCTCACTTTTTGAATTTTGATCCAAACCCTCTGGGTAACGAACAATTTAATACAAATTTTAACTGAAGAAGATTCAAATGCAAGAAAAGATAACATAATAAAATTTTTTAGCTAAACCAAATATCAATTTCAATCAAACATACAATAGTTAAATTTTTAGTAAATAAAATTATTTTTGAAATAATCTAAGAAAATAGTTTAATTTTAAAGACAAATAGACGATTTAGCTAATAAAATAATCATTTAATTTTATTTATGTCTGTAAGCTATAGTAATTTATTAATTTATTTAACATGTTTTACAATTATTACATTTTTTCAAATATGTCATTCTTATATTTTCAATTGTTTATTCTTTCAACATTAAGAAATAAAAAAACAAATAAATTTGTGTGTTTAGCCCATTTTTAAGTTTCAAGAAATTGCAATTTGATTGTTTTGATCGATTTTAAATCTGTGAAGCAATCTAGTTATTTTTTTAACTTACCGATTTCTCACATTTTTTATATCTACATCCTTATTTGATATAAAAATTCGCATCCCTAAATAAATATACATATTCTCACGAAATTATTATTTATTCGATAGGCAGTTATTAAATAATAATATTTAATAAAATAAATAAGAATATTTTATTCAAGAAAATGAAAAGTTATATAACAAATATAACAAATGCAAAGTTATATAACAAATATGATGCACCCATATAAAAATTATTTTGGATAATGCCGGGGCCACCGAAACGTTTTGCTGAACCCGCGATGTTATTTCCCGCACAAGGGGTTTGCTACACAGGGGTGCCAGTGTTTTTCTGAGACATCAGGTACTTCCGGTGATGCACAAATTCTAATTTTGGTTTTACAAATTTGAAAAAATTCTGCACTAAATATTTGGCGAGAAAAAAGTAAAATTTGCGTGGGTTGTGGGGCCAGGGAAATAGTTCTTATCTTTAGTTTGTAATAATAGAATATTTTTTGCATTGGTTGATCAAAAAGTTTGGCCTTTGAAGAATTTTGAACGAAGGATTAAATTTTAACATTAAAAATACATGTTCGTATAGTACATCTATCTCGCGCTTCGCTCTCTATTATTCATTCACCACGCGCTCGCTCTCGATATTTTCGCACATTCTTGCGTAAACCTTGTCAAATTAAAACTCAAAACATCCACCACTTTGATTTTATGATCATGAATCGTCCTTTGTTAAAGGAGCTTAGCTCGAGAGTTTGAACACAACTACGACACGCGACTGATGGCAATCGCACTCCGGGCTCGGTTGAAATCTTGAAAAAATGTGGTTTCAAAAATTTTGAAAATGCGCTCACTCTTTGAATTTTAATCCAAAATAGCTGGCTCACGAACTCGTTCTTTGTTTTGAGACCTCAAAAAAGATACCATTTTAACCTTATTATCATTCATAATAAAAAATTTAATTTAATGAATTAGAAAAAAAATTATTGAAATTAGAAATAAGAAATACGAGAACCGAATATACAATTATTTATGGGCAATAGAACTATACAATTTAAATAATAATTTATTATTTGTCCATATGTAAATTTTGAGTAAATTCTGGTACTGTTTGTTTCCTTCTTATGTAAATGGAAGTAACAGAACCTCGATTTGAACTTCTCGACAACAAAATACGCAAATTTATATTTATAACTCGAGCAATGAACCTTTTTTGGGCAATAAATAATGCCTTGAAAAATATAATAAACATTCTAATCTTTCATACGTTAGAGAGAGAGAGAGATTCGATAAACTAGATCAGTGGAAATCGGAATCCCACCCTGGTAATTTGTATCATGCTCATACCTCAAAACCTAGTTTCACAAAGTGGAATCCGCCTATCTTCAACTTTCCTAACACCATGGCATGCTTGAAATCAGCTGTAAAAATTTTAAAACAGTAACATCTGACTTTTCGCACCCCACCTAGTCAACATTTCGTACCCCAAGTTCAAGAGATATCTAAATCCCCAACAAGGTACAGTGACCACCATTATAATTTTACTTGGAACTCTTAAATAAATATTGGTTCAGGATAAAAAATAAATATTCTTCAAACTTCATTTGTTATCACTTATCAATAGTACGCTTCGTTTATCAACCTTATTATTATGACTTCAAATTATTATGCCGATAAGCGACGTGGTTTGGGTCCTGCTGCCATGCTCCTCTTTTAGAGAGAAGATTTTACCTTCAGCCCCGTACTCTTGCTTTACAGTGCCTGTCCAGTTCGACTCTCGTCTAACATTCTGCACCTGTCGATGTGTGCATCGTATGAACACTAGCACTTTTTTTTGACTACATTATGGGTCATAGGGCCAATTCCTTTTTGCTCTCTTTATCCATCCTTGACTTCGTCTCAAAATGGTCTTCCTTTTTCCGGTAACGGCCTAAGCACGTCTCCGTTGTAGAGTCCGTCCTGCCGATTGGTTTTCACCTACGGACTACTGGATTACTATTGGTCGTCAGGCAGATTCACAGCCAGATTTGTCAATAACATATCTACGGTTTTTTTATTTGGTTGTAAAAGTTAATTAAAAATAATATTTTAACACATAAAAAGCAGAATGATAAGTCTTCAGTCGTAAAAATGTATTTAAAAGATTAAGTTATAATTATAAATTTTTACCCAAATACATTGCTTACTTCTTAACCAAGAATATTAACTTTTAACAAAATACATGAATTTTCAGAAAAACATTTTAAATTAAGGAATTTTTAACCTAATAGTTAAATTTTGAAACTGAAAATTAAACAAATCAGCTCAGTTCAAGATATATTTAGAAGTTTTAAAAAGATTTGAAAACAATAAAAAATATTAACAAAAAAATGTAGATTTTTGAAGATTTTGAATAGAAAATTTAGAGGCTTTCTAAACATTTTAACGGCTCAAAAGAAATCAAAAATTGTTGTCAACGTTCCTAGGAGAACTGCAAAAATGTATAACAAATGTAAATGCATAAATTAATATTTTAAAAATTATTACATTTTTGGATCGAATATTCAATTCAACATTTTGTCTAAATGCTTTTATTTGTTGATTGAAACAGTTTTCTCGGTGAGAAATGAAACCCTTTGATTAAAATCAATATTAATATTAGTTTGCTTTTCTTCTGAAAATTACCATTCTTTGGTTTTGTTTTAAGTTAATTAAAAGAAAACAGAAGTCCCTCGTAAAAGTTTCTAAAGATATCGTTGAAAATGACACTTGTGAATTTGACCAGCCGTACAAACCTTCTCAGTCTACAGGTACCTCGGTTCGCAGAAGAGCCCCGGTACGTCTTCCCGCCCACGAATCTGAACAAACGGAACAGTTGCTCGTCACCGGGCGTAGACAGCCTATCCTACTTAATCACTCGAACTCACCTTCCTGACCCCTAGCATTAAAGGTAACCCCATCTGCGCCATTGCCGGCGCCCGGAGAGTTAAGGACATTCAGGTTTGTTCCGAGAGTAATTCCAGAACCAACCGCCGAAAACGCGGAGTTTTTGACACCCGGTATTACTACGGAGGCTCATTCTCCAAGCCCACTACTGCCAGCCGTCAGTCTGTCTGATCAGGGCCCGCCTAGCGCTCCATTAGCTCGCTATAACGCCGATCTTCGGATTCGAAAAATAAAAAAAGGGTCATCGGGTGGCCGCTCAGCAGCTCACAGCTCCGTCCGGGTTGGTGAAGTTCCCTTGGGCCTCGCGCTCACTCAGGATTTCACTCCACTCCTTACTTCCTTACCTTCCCTCATCCTGCCCCACCCCTTCTAGCCAACACAACGTTCCCCAAGGGATGCAGGGCTTAGACGCACTCTCACTTTTACTCTCACTGGCGTCGCAAACGCAACATCTGCTTGGGTAGAGAACAAAAGAAAAACTTTCCTGAACAGCTCCTCTATAATAGGATGCACGATATCTTCCACAGAAATGTTAAGGATCAGTCAATGTCGTTTGAGCTAACATTTGCTTTGCTTAAATCGCCCGGATTGAACTTTATATTCTCGACAATTGTTTCTGTTGCACATTCGAGATCAGACATGGTTCTTCTTGACTTCAAGAAGCGAAACATGTTTGTTATCGAATTTTCGGCACCAGCTGGCAAAAACATCATCGCTAAGGAGAATTTAAAGAAAGAGAAGTATAACGACCTTATAGGGGAGTTGCAACGATTATACCCGGAATATTCTGTTAAACTGATCGTCCTTATCATCGGCGCTCTTGGAGGTGCCAAGCTTTCACTTGCTAATGGCCTGAAAAGCATCCCTGCGTGTCAACAATATGCTAGAACACTTGCAGGAAAAATGCAGAAGGCGGTTGTCCTTGGGTCGCTCCATGTTCTTAGGGTGCACGAGGCGTTTGCTGGATCGTCGTATTGATTCCTTCACAGACTGTAACCACCTATTTCACGGGGTTGGGACGTGGTTGTGTCTGAAATTTTTCCGTGATTTTACTGGGAGCGGGTGCAATTTTTCAGATTAGCACCCGCTCCTGGCGAAATCTTGCGGTTGTCCTTATGTCAATTTTTTCATATATAAAGTAAATGAAATAATTTAAAGATCGAATATGTAACACCAATTAATACTTTAGATTTTGTTTGTATTTTTTCGGGTGCATTCTGAAAATGTTGACAATAATTCCAAATTCAGACAAATTCTCTTCATTAAGAAAAAGATAACTTTTTAAATAAACAATGCCTGGGTCTTTTGAATTCAAAATGTCCGAAAAGTTCATAAGGTGTCATTTCAATTTCTATTTGAAGACTTCTTGAAGAATTCTGCACTATTGAAAATTTCGTGTTCCTAAGAAATATTTATTTGAAATCCGTTGTTTTTTCATTTCTGCGGTATTATAAATATCGGTTCTAAAAAGTTTGTTTAAGTATATTTCTGAAAAATCCCATATATAATATATTCTGTTTAAGACTTAAAAATCTTTTTTGAGTTCTATACTACAATAAAAAATATATGTATTTAATTCTTTAAGGATAAAAACTAATTCGCTTCTCATTGCAAATATTTTCGCTGCTGAATAGCGAAATTCAGGAAACTCTATATGAAACTACTATCAGAAACCGTTTCAACGATTCTTATTTTTGTCTTTAAATTGATACTGAATTATGGTTCTGTTACAGTTAGATTTTAAAGTTTTGTTTAATAAAAATTATTTAGTTTACAGCGATGGAACTTATTTCAATGTACATTGCCTTAATTACGTTTTCGCATCGGAACTTTGAGTCAATTTCCAAAGATTATCTTGTAACTAAAAGTCGAAAAACTTAAAATATAAAATAATAAGAGAGTTCAGATTTCAAAAATAATAAAACCTATGGTGTTCAAAAACTTTAAAACTAGAATAATGTACAATCATACTTGCCAAACAGCGTTCAGATTGAAAAACAGCATTTTAAAATTTAAGTTTCGCACCAATCACACATGCGCATAAGCATGCACAGAGTTCCATCACGGGCCAAATGTATTTTCCAAAAGATTCTATTTATTCTGTAATTTCGACCACCAAACGTCCAGAATCACTACCAAACACCACCAAACGACCACCAAACGATTCCATATGAAAAATTTATATTTTAGAGTTAGGGTCCCAAATTCACGGGCTTAATATATTCACTTTACGTAAAACCTAACCTTAATGAGCAATAAGAAGTCAAAGTAACTTCATATTATACCTTGTAGATGAAAGTGAGGAGCAGCCGTTTACACCTCGAAGAAGAGGTCAGGGTGCCAGCCAAAGACGTACTTCAAATCCTACGACTCCTCGTCACATTTCAAGTCTATCCAATACAGGTGAGTATATTATAATTCTTTTGAACTAGTAAGAAACTTTCGGGATTATGAAAAAATTCAAATCTCATTTCCTAAACGCCAATAAATTGTTCTCTCTGAACGGCGTTGGTCCGCATGGATCTTTGAAATAGATTTGGAATTTCAGCTTAACAAGAACATATTTTTAAAGGAAATTTAATCGCGCATCTTTTTGCAATTAAAAAAAATTGTGTACCATTCGCCGTTTTTAAAGTAAACCCCAAGTTTAGTCAATACCACAACTTTCTCTTCATATTTTAACTTTGTATATTTTGCTAAAATTAAGCTCAAGTGCCCTAAAATAATCACAAATGAACATTATTTAAAATTAAAAATTATACTTTCTGTCTCCAAAACAATTTTTCTAACAATATTTAACGTGTTCTAAAGCCGAAATGAAAAAATTTGGAAGCCCGCAAAAGGACTCGCTAAAGAAAACAACTAGCTTTCATGATTTATAATTGGACAGATTTAAGAGCCAGACTACTTTAAAAAGACTCGCTCTCACGCCCAATTCAAAAATACAACTAGAGGGATCTATTGCTCAATGAAATATTCAAACCATTCAATCTAAAATCCTCGTCGCTTATAGAAATATATATTAAAGTGATGCAATATAATGCATCAATAAAAATTAAAAAATAATATATAATCATATTT
>NC_046657.1:61083896-61095079 GCF_010883055.1 Belonocnema kinseyi
CGTCGAGCTTGATCCTTCAAATGACGCCTGTCAAAACTTCAGCCATTTCTGTTTACGCATTTACAAGCTAAATCACTGAGAAGCGACTAACCTCCGATGTTGAATGATCTCAAAGTGAAATTGAGAGAGGTAGCTACTGCTGTAGGCATATCATTGGAACGTGTGGGTAATGTCGTGCATTCAGTTTTGGGCATGAAGAAGCTCTGCGCGCGATGGGTGCCGCGTTTGCTCACAGCGAACCAAAAACGAATTCGTGTGACAACTTCCCAGCAGAATTTGGCATTATTTTCGCGTAAGCCGATCGAGTTTTTGCGCCGATTCATAACCATGGATGAAACCTGGATCCACTACTACACTCCTGAGTCAACGCAACAGGCAAAACAGCGGGTTCCACCGGGCCAAAGTGCTCCGAAGCGTCCAAAAAGGCAACAATGGGCCGGAAAGGTTATGGCCTCCGTATTTTGGGATGCACATGGCATAATATTCGTGGAATATCTTGAAAAAGGTAAAACCATAACCGGAGCATACTATTCATCATTATTGGACCGATTGAAAATCGAAATCGCCGAAAAATGACCGCATTTGAAGAAGAAAAAACCGCTTTATCATGACGACAATGCGCCTGTTCATTCATGCTTAGTTGCACAAGCAAAATTGCATGAAATCGGCTTCGAATTGGTTCCTCAGCCACTGTATTCACCAGACCTGGCCCCCACCGACTATTACTTGCACCCGATCCCAGCGAAGTAGCGGTAGAATTTCAGCCATAAACACGTCTCACGACCGTGAGGTACGTGGCTGCAGTCTGTAATGGATTCAATTCGACGATCCAGCAAAAGTCTCGTTCATCCTAAGGACAATGTGAGACTCAAGGACGAACGCCTTCTGCATGTTTTCCGCAAGTGGTTTACCATATTGTTGACACCCAGGGTTGTTTTTCAGGCTATTAACCCGGTAAAGCTTAAGACCTCAAAGAGCGCCGATGATAACGACGATTAGTTTCACAGAATATTCCGGGTACAATCGTTGCAACTCCCTTATAAGGTCTCGATACCTCTCTTTCTTTTCATTCTCCTTGGTTATGATGTTTTTGTCAGCTGTTGCCGAAAATTCGATAACGAACATGGTTCGCTTCTCGAAGTCAAGAAGAACCATGTCAGGCCTCAAATGAGCAACAGAAACAATTTTCGAGAATATAAAATTCCAGTATATGCGGCTCACACGATATTGACTGAACCTTCACATTTTTGTGGAAGATGTGCTGTGCGAGAGAGATAGCTTATCCCCCAGCCACAGTCAGTGGTGGCAGAACTCGGATATCTCGGGCATGTGCCGTAGTTATTCTTATGTATTTTTAGGTTATGCGAGGCCATGTGTCAATTTAAAAATACATAAGAACCACTACTGCGCATGCTAGAGATATCCGCGCTTGTTCAGAATATAACTTTTTATTTTAATATATTTATCTCACGTTCTGCGCTCGGTCTTTGTGTATTCCTTACACTTGTGCACAGATTTTTTAAAACTACTCAAAACATCGACAACAGTAATTTATTGATAGTGACTTTTTTGCGTTAAGCTCCTTCGGCTTTAACGAATACATTCCCATCGCGTATCTCGCGATTTGCACTCGAATTTGTATCTCAACTTGTATATCATTTCCATAAATGTATATTATTACAATTCATAAAATGCATTGACATTAAAACAGACGTTGTTTCATTCTCTCTGGTAAAAGAATGCAAAATCTCTAAAAAGATTTGTTATTAAAAATTTTGCTTTAACTTCTGTTAGTTTTTCAAGAACTGAATTTACTCATTTCCAATTTTATTTTTACGATTTAAACTTAGCACGTACGGTCGAGACATCAGCCTTACCTTTATTAAACTTCTAAATTAAATCCCTACCTTAGTGACCCAAGAAACTTCGATTAACGAGGGTTTGGGGGCAGCGTTGGGAGGCGGTTAGTTTCAACCAAGTGTCATAGCTGGTTAGTGTTTTATGCTGAGAATTTCAAACAGCCTTCAGTAGCGTTGTGTTAGATGGGATTTCATATGATCTCTTTTTCACATTCCCGGTCCACAGTGGGAAAAAATGACATTTTTGGTTCAAAATAATGTACAGCTCACAAATATTGAACGATTGAACAAAAAAAATTAGAAAAAAAGCTGTTAAGATTTCTAAGAGTGTTGTGCAGCTTGATTTTTTAATTAGGTTTCTAATTTTGTATAAATAAACAAACAAATATGATGAAAAAATGGCCATTTTATCTATTTGACGTTCTCAGTGCTCGTCACTAAGAGGAAAAGTGTTCAAATCGCCTAAGTTTCATAAACTTATATTCGCTAAAGATATTCCAATATTATTTTAGATCACTCAATCAGTCGTCGATGGAAAGGTCAGTTACAATAAGAACAGACAAATGTTAGTTAAACGTTTCGGTCCTGAGTATGGACCATCTTTAGTAAATATTTTATTATAGACAAAATCTGTAAGACAAAATCAAAAATTGTATAAAATGAGATCAAATATGATACAAAATAAACAAAAAAGGAAAGTTAGGATTTTTAAGCAATGAAATAAAATAAGTTAATTAATTAAATAAAAGAAGAGAAATTACTCAAATTTGAGCATTTCATGGTGCGAAAAGTTTGTTTACAAAACAGATTAAATAAGAATTAGATGGTTTACATTATTTAAATAACTGTGAAAGACATACCTTTACAAAAAGTTTATTCCAAATGTTGTAAGTCCGAAAAACATAACATTAGTGATTTAATATATGAAAAATAAACTGATATCACATTTACAGGTATGATAAGACGTGAAATTTATAAAAATTGTTTAAATATATTTCTTTTTTATATTAATTAAAAACATTTTTCCAGGTTGGCAAGATTTTAAAGACACAACTGGTCGCCAACCTGCCTCAACGTCCATTGAGGAGACGAACAATGAAAACGAAAGCTGAAAAGGCAATCGGATTCAATAATCAATTTTAATAACAACAATCATACAGCTCTTACTAAAAAATTTTTAGATACCGGTCACGAATTCGACTTTGACAATACACAAATTTTAGCTTATGAGAAAAACAAACCTTGTCGCAAAGTTATCGAAAATTACTTTATCGATAAACATAAACATGTTGCCGTTAATTTACGCAATGAAAAGAATAATTTTCCGGGAACCTATAAAACCATTTAAAATAAAATGTAATTCTTTTTTTTTAATTTTCCTGTTTTCTTGCTGGTTTTAATTGCATTTGGACTTACTTATGGATAGATTTCATTATCTGATTGCCTTTTCAGTTTTCGTTTTCATTATTTGTTTCCTCAGTGGACGCTAAGCCAGGTTGGCGACCGGTTGTGTCTGTAAAATTTTGCCAACCGAGAAAAATGTTTTTAATTATTATGAAAAAGAAATATTTTTAAACATTTTTTTATAAATTTCACGTCTTATCATGCCTGTAAATGTCGCATAAGTTTATTTTTTATATATTGAATCACTAATGTTATGTTTTTCGGATTTAAAATATTTGGAAGGAACTTTTTGTAAAGGTATGTCTTTTATAGTTAGTTAAATAACGTAAACCATCTAATTCTTATTTAATCTGTTTTGTAAACAAACTTTTCGCACCATGAAATGCTCAAATTTGAGTAATTTCTCTTCTTTTATTTAATTCATCAACTTATTTTATTTTATTGCTTAAAAATTCAAACTTCCCTTTTTCCTTTTTTGTTTATTTTTGATCGTATTTGTTCTCATGTTATACAATTTTTGATTTTGTCTTACAGATTTTGTCTAGAATAAAATATTTACTGAGGAAGGTCCAAACTCAGTACCGAAAAGTTCAACTAACATTTGTCTGTTTTTATTGTAACTTACCTTTCTAATCGACGACTGATTGATTGATCTAACATAAATACAAGGTCGAGACTGATTTGTGAAGAAGTCCCAATATTATATATAGGTATATATATATATATATATATATTATTGAAGAACGCAATTTTTTATAAACAATTTAAAAAAAAATGCATTATTTGGGAATTTGTCGGCAGAAAAATCCGGTTTTTTCAATGCCAGTTTTTAAAGATGGGTACTCGATAAGAATTTCAGCAACATTCATAGTAAGTTGATAAATTTTATTATCTCTCTGAACAAATTTGATGAACAAATGCATTCATCAGGTGTTTTTCTACAGAAAAATGCGGTTTTTTCTATGTCAACAGTTTGAGTTAGGTTATCGAAAAAAACTAATTTTCCATTGATAGATGCTCGAACAATGCATTTGTTTATTAAATTTGTTTTTATAAAATATAAAATTTATTAACCAATTATTAATTTTGATGAAATCATTATGAACTTTCCAATTAAAAAGACTGAAATCGAAAAAACGTGTTTTTTCCGCACACAGGTGCCCGAAGAATGCATTTTTTTGTTAAATTTGTGTTTAAAAATCATAAAATTTGTCAACTTATCATGAATGTTGCCGAATTTACAACGAAGATCCCAATTAAAAGTCTGATATCGAAACAAAAAAACCGAATTGTTCCGTCGATAAACGCCCGAATAATGCATTTTTTAAACTGAATTTGTTTAAGAAATCATAAGAATAATCGACAAATTATGAATTTTGCTAAAATTATCATAAGTTTTGTAATTGAAAGAAATTGACATAGAAAAAAAACGAATATTTTTGACGAAATGTGCCTGATTACTGAATTTGTACATTAAATTTTTCATAATATAAACAATTATAATCAGAAGAGACCTTTGTTTATATAATATTGTATTGATTCCAATTTCTTGCAACATAACTTGAAGAAACGTGTATTTAAAGAAAATCGAAGAAAATTTTTTTTCAACAAACAATTTGTTGATAACACATTTTTTGTAGATTCTCTTATATCGAAATATCTTTAACGAATGCTATTTTATGCAACTTAAGTGAAATCGGTAAAGATTTGTTGGCTGTACGTTATTCTGAACCAAAACAATTCATTTTTCTTCTTAATAAAAACTCTTTTTTAGAATAATCTTGTAGGGCACTAAAAAAGAAACATTTTTCTTCTTTTGACTTTTTTCATATCGTGCGTGACACGATATCAACATATCAACTGAAGAAGATTCAAATGCAAGAAAAGATAACATAATAAAATTTTTTATCTAAAATTAATCAAAAATATTAAACTAATTTTCAAGCCAAAGGAATTAATTTTTAAATAAAAAGATGAAATTTCTACCATAAAGATTAATTTGTTACAACACACACGAATTTTCAAACAAATAGTTTAATTTTCAACTAAAGACAATCTGATTGTTTTGAACGAACTTAAATCTGTGAAGCAATCTGGTTATTTTTTTAGCTTACCGATTTCTCACATTTTTTATATCTACATCCTTATTTGATATAAAAATTCGCATCCCTAAATTAATATACATATTTTCACGAAATTAGTATTTATTCGATAGGCAGTTATTAAATAATAATATTTAATAAAATAAATAAATAAGAATATTTTCTTTAAGAAAATGCAAAGTTATATTAAGCTTTACTGTGTCTTTGTTTGTGCTTATTTTTGTATGTTTTTTTTATTATGTTAAAAAGAATTTTCAAAAAAATTTCCTCTTTTGAAGAATTTAGCTTTTTCCTTCTGTTTTGAAAAAATTCCCTTTTTCTCGTTTTTTCTTTTAATAGGATCTGAATTAATAGAACCCACGAAAATTCAAATATTTTTGGTTAGAAGTTTATTGCTTTCAATTTAAATTTTTATGATCATACTTTTTATACGGAGTTCATCTCGTAAAAAAGTATACTATTTGGTTGAACATTCATGCACATATTTTGTTGGTGAGTAGTCTTTTTTGGGAGAATATTATTCTTCTAGGTTAACAATTCATCACCATGTCTACTTAAAGATTCAAGTTTTTTTCGAATTTTGTTGTTCTTGATTAAATTAAACAGTTTGCTGTTTAAGTTCAAATCATTCTTGGTTATAATGTGAGCTATCACATTTATGTTTCAAATTTTTAACCAAAAATGATGACTTGATCGAGAAAACATTCTCAAAGTATGTTCTCATAATTTTTAATATTGTTCCGATATAAAGAACGTAAAATTTTTAAATCAACTTAGGAATTTAACGATGTGATAATATAATGTTATTATTCGAATTTCATTTTTATTATCAAAACATCTAGTAAGAATGAAGTAATAATAAGACATTGAACTTTACATTAAGAGTTTATTAATTTGTAAATGAAGGAAACCAATAATGTATACTGAGCTATCGATCGGTCAAACAAGAATAGATCAGCAGTGACGACTGGCGGTAAATCAAGGAAATAAAAAACCGGCTTTTCTACACTATTTCGCTTCGTTTACTTTGTTTTAGTTTGTGGAAAACTGTCTTTAAATAAATAAATAAATAAATAAATATTTTTTCGCTTATAATATGTTTATCATTACTTGCTGCATGGCGTTATTTTAGCATCAAAAATTTTCGCAATTAGATAATCTAATATTTTGTTGAAAATAAATTTATTCATAATTTGGATTTTTAAGAGAAGTCCGCCATAGACTTCGTTTAACATTTTTTAATGCAGAAAATAATAATTTAAATTCATGTATTATTTTAGCAGTGGTCTTGCACAAAATAATAGAAGGAAGTTACCGTTTGACCTGAATGCTAAATGCCTGATTTGACATTCAATAGGGTTTTCGCGGAAAACGCCAAAGAAAAACTTCGCGTTTCTGTAGTCATGCATTAATGTTAAGTGACTTTGTGATTACATTCAGACTAATAGCAAACTTTCGCCATTTATCAAACAATTCTTTAATACTATTTCCTGTATTGGTTTTTACAGAAGGAGGTCACCCACAAAACGCCGGACAACCAACATCAATCCAAGGTAGTAGAAGTTTATACAGTATGTATATAGTTTTAAGAATCACACTGATCACACTGATGGCCACGTCTCAAAACCGTGAGATGGGTGGCCAAAGGGCACAAAAAAATCACAATGACAGGACGTCGAAACTCCCTTGAGTCTTAAGTTTTTGAAGCGATACAAGCATGAGAGCTTTCTGCATCCATCAAGCACGTGCCTCGATATGAATGTCTTTTGCACGCATATATGACTCTAATGTGACGAACCATCGAAAGTTTTACAGCTCCAAGATCATCAATCACTAGGAGAATTGCTGTAACCCAATATTTTAGGTATATGCGGTGCAGCGCTATTTTATTATGTTCATACCTCTTCTCATATCTAATTTACCTAATTCTCGCGATGATTAGTGTCGCCGCAGAGGTACCTTAGTTAATTTCATAGTGCGAGCGATAAAGGCACAAGTGTGATGCGGAAGAGCAGGGGGTTAATAATATCGAAAGTTACATCAATCTCTCTATGCATCTCGCTATGTATGGATGAACTTTCAAACTGTCCAACAGACAGATAGGAAGTCTACGAGAGATTCAATCGAAAGTTTCTCTTAAGCCAATTCAGGCCATTGCCAGAACGTGCTAACTGGCTGCTGCGTTTTTAAGAACTCACTTATCTAATAGCAGGTTCTCTTGACAGTCTGCTAGACCTTTTATCGGGCCCTGGTTATGGAATTAAAGCAAGTCCTTGCTGATTCCCTCGATTTATTGCTATTGAATGTAGCTGAATTATATGGAACCAATGCCGATAGATTCTGTTGAATTAACAAAAAGTCGACTGCTATTTAATGGTTATTCCGATTTTAAGTATCTACTTCAAGCAATGCATTCGCATGCTGTCAAATGAATATTCGGACAAAAGCATAGTTTGTTTATATTTACAGGGATTAAGGTGTACCATATTATCGTTTCCATATGATGCACTTTAATGCTCTATTTTTTACAGGACATTTTTCGGTAGCAATGGATCACCGAGAAACTGTTTATTCTTCTTGATCCATCTGTTTCTCTTTCTCTGTCTCTTCTGTATTCTTCTTCTTGGTTCAGAAAAAATCTGTATTTTTTCAACAATATGCTGTTTGACTGGCAGAAGCAAGCATCTTCTGGCCTTTTGATCCAACCCGGGCCCCGGTCAGTTCTGCTGTGCAGGGCGTGGGGTATCCTGTGTTTGCGAGAGGGCGGCGATCCAGGCCTCGAATTTGTTTTCATCCCTTGCGGGGCAGTGCGTTAGCTGGTGGATGGGGGAAGCTGCACTCGGTTTATTTCCCCTTTCATCAATTTAAGACGCTCGGTAAGCTTGTCCGTAGGGTTAGGGATGAACGTCAGGGAGTACTGACCGTGTTATATTAATTAGTGGTCACGGAGTGCGACATTATGTTTTGTTTGTTGCAGGGAGGGGAGATCAGGTTCCGCCTATGATTCCCACATAAGAGTTTTGGTGGAGGTAACCTAAACAAAGATGGAGAGAATGTCTCCAGCATGATTTGAAGGAACACTGTTAACTACAAGTGCAAAATGAACGAAGCCGAGTAAATTGATAAAAACACCTCGAAGCTTTATTTGCCGGTATCGCGGATTCTAATATATTCTCAAAACTTTTTTTTGGGTGTTCTTGACTGATTTGCATATGAACTTGCTATTTTTATCAAACAATTATTAAACAATTTTAATTAGTTATTAAAAATGCTGTTAATGACGGTTAATTGAATAATTATCAATTATTTTTTGGTATTAAAAATTATGATTATGGAATGATACATAATTTTAATATCAACAATTGACTTACATTTTTAACTGCGATGAAAAAAAAAAACATTTGCAAGAATCTACCAACGTGTCGGTATTTATACAAAACGTCTTCGAATCTTTTGCAGGCTAGTATTGTGGAATTTTTTCATTGGAATTTTAAAGAACCGAAAATATTAAGTCATACTTTACATAGAAAAAATGCCATAATTGTGTTTCTGGGAGAAATTTTTAGATTTGATCGAAAATATATTAAGAATTATATAAATAAATAAAATATATTAATATAATTTTAGCGAAACTATCTATACAATATTCTTATTTTGGCCGCTATTTTTTCATTTTTAAATAAAAACTTGTGCAATTAAAAATTATTGCTCATTTTTCAATTTGAAGCAATACCATCTTATTTTGACGAAAATGTCAAAAAGCAATGACAAGACAATTTTCGGAAAAGTTGCCTTAGTCACACAAATAAGATTAAATTTAGATATCACATGAAACAATGCATCGGCGTAATATTACATTTCGTATTGAGCGCGTAAAGAAGGCCGTTTTGACTAGTGTGTACTTGCCACTCAAGGCAAAATAGCCTTACGCCATGGATACACACTAAAATTTTTGTCCTACCCTCCCTTAAAACAAGCATGTGAAGTAGATAAGGATGTTTAATGTTCTTGAAAATTTTTTAATTATAAATGAAAGAAAGAAATAGGGCACTTAACATGAAGTAGACTGTGGGGTCTAGCGATGTAGTTTCTGTAATGATAAATGTAATTTTAAATTGATAAATTCTTCTAGCATGGTGGGAACTCGCAAACTTTGTACCGGTAATGGTAACGATTTCAGGGTAACGTTTTCTCTTCTCTCTCTGTCCTTCGCTTTTCCTACCGACAGACTTTATCAATCCCTATCCATCTCTATTTCTTCTTTGCTTCTAACACTTCTCGCCTTTTCGCTTGTTTCTCTCTCACTCTCGTTCTCTTCATATCTCCCCCTCCCTCTCTTGCTCTTCATCCTACACTCTCACATTCACACATAAACTCTTACATCATTAGTAGTATACTTGAGGTGATACTTCTCTTACTTTTCGCTTTCACTATTTCCCCCTTTACCCATTTCCTCTTAATAATTTTCTCTTTCTCTGTTTTCCCTAACCTTGCCCTTTTCTCTATTCTCTTTCCTCCTCACCCGTTGCCTCTCTCACATTCCCCTTTTCCTCTACTCTTATTCTGATTTTTATTTAATTTTTCACATTTTGCCTTTCCTTTCCCCTTCCCTTCCCCTGCTTTCTTGTAAGCAATTCCTTTTTCACATTTTACTCTTCCTTTGTACTTTTCTCCTTTTCTTTAGCCTTGTTCTTTTTCCTGTTTTCACTCTTCCCTTTTACTTTTGTACTTTTCGGCTTTTCCTTTTCCCCTTTCTTTTTTTAACCTTCCTTTTTCCTTTTCTCCAATCCCCTCTAAACTTTCCGTTTTAAACTTTCTCTTTTTACGCATTCCCATTTGTTGTTCCCTCCGTTCTTTTTTTCACATTTTCCCTTTTTCTCTTTCCCTTTCCTTTTTCACCTTTCCCCGTTTCCCTTTATTATTATCATCTCCTTTTCCTCTTCTCCCTTTGGTAAATATTTTTTGCTGAAAGAGTTAAAAAAAAACTTCAATTTACTTCATATGAAGCGGTACGTTTCGCTAGACCCACAATGGCGCTTGCGTAACAGGGGGAGGTTTTTAGGAAAGGAAGTCGGCTGCACAAATTGGAACAAATAAGTACGAAAGTAATAAACTAATTTAAAGTTCATTTCGGACAATGTTGGGACCATCGGTACGTTTCGCTGGCCCGCCATGGTGTTTGCCTAACAGGGGGTAGTTTTTAGGGGTTGGGGTGAGTTGCGCGAATTTGAACAAACTAAAGCGAAAATAATGTACCCATATAAAGTTGATATTGGATAATGTCGGGGCCAGCAGATCACTGACAATATTTTGTATTTTCAACTTTTCGACCAAATTAAAAAAGTTGTTATGATCATCTTGCACTGCTTTCAAAAATCAACTTTTTCCTTCTCTTGCCTTTTTCCTTATCATGCGTTGTTTGGCTTTAAATGTTCATTTTATTGTTTATTATTTTTAAAATGCTCTAACTCTGATAATTTTTTTCATAGAAAAAAGCCATGAGGATAAATTGTGTGAATTTATGAGTACTGTGAATAACCGTTTATAGAATTTTGAAATCTTTAAAAAATGTGGATTTAAATATTTTGAAAATGCGATCCCTCTTTGAATTTTAATCCAAAATAGCTGGTTTACGAACTTGTTCTTTCTTTTGAGACCTTAAAAAAGTGTGCCAAAGCAGAATCCTATTTAAACAATTTTTCGAAAGTTACGAGGATGAATCAAATATTAACCGGAATTCTTTTTTAATATTTATTTATTTATAAAACAATACAAAAATACTATTTATTATTTTTCTACATAGTCTCCTTCACGCTCT
>NC_046657.1:61095179-61100966 GCF_010883055.1 Belonocnema kinseyi
ACCCGCCGTATGTGGCCTGGCATTGTCATGAAGAAGGATGACGTTTCTGATGGGGTTACCGCGTCTTTTGCTTCTGTAAGCGGCTTTTGCTGCCTCCAACAGATGGCAGTAGTAGGCAGCGTTAACCGTACGTCGATCATGAAGGAAATCAATGAGCAACACCTCTCTGTTGTCGAACAAGACGGTCGCGAGGACCTTACCGGCTGAGAGACGGGTTTTGGCTTTCACAGGACCGGCTTCGTCTTTCCTTCGCCATTCTTTACTCGCCATCTTGGACTCGGGAGTGTAATGATGCACCCATGTTTCATCACATGTCACGATATGCTTCAAAAAAGTCTCTCCCTCCCGCTGAAATCGATTCAGATGTCTCTTACTGATTCGCAGTCGGATGTTTTTTTGATCTTCGTTCAATAACTTCGGGACCCAGCGGGCACAGATTTTTTTGAAACCAAGATGATTTTTAATGATCGTTTGAGCGCTTCCATAGCTAATGCCCACCTGTAAAGTGATTTCATGAATAGTGAACCGCCTGTCACTTTCAATAAGGTCACGAACTGCACCAATGTTATCGCCAGAGACACTTGATCTTGGACGTCGATTATGACTCACATTTTCCACACTTTCTCGTCCACTTTTAAACTTTTTGGCCCAATCAAACACTTGAATTTTAGACAGAGTATCATCCCCATATTGATCCTTTAATCGAGTCAAAATTTCGCACGGTTTAACGCCTTCTTTAGTAAAAAACTTTATTATAACCCGTTGTGCAACGGATGCTGGAACCTGTTGCTCACTCATAGCTGTACTGACGAATTGACTGAGTCAAACAGCTCACCAAGCGTTTTACCCACTCCTAATACACTACAATACAAGAACCTACACTGTGAGAGTGCTTGCGATTGGCTAAGAAAAGTATTTATAAAATTCCGGTTTATATTTGATCCACCCTCGTATCTTCCCTACAGAATACAAACTATAGACAGACAAACACCTTTGTAAAAATCGTTTTTTCTGACTCAGTGGGTCTCAAAACGTGGAGATTTGAGGAAAACTGACAATGTGAAATTTTACATAAAACAAATACCTTCTCATTAGGATAGTAATTTAAAAGCATTATGAAAACATACAAATTCAATTTGATCAAGATAAAAACTTTTTGATCAAATTTACTATTACTAGACATTATTCTAGGAATTTCGAAATATTTTTCGAAGAATTACTTTTTTATTTCAGTTAAATCTTATGATATCATTGATTCTAGATTTGAACTTCTCGCCAACAAAATACGCAAATTTGCATTTAAAACTCGAACATTGAACCTTTTTTGGCAAGAAATAATGCCTTGAGAAATATAATAAACATTCTAAGCATTCATGCGTTAGAAAAAGAGATTCCATAAACTAGATTAGTGGGCATCGGACTCCCACCCCTGGTCATTTATATCATGCTAATACCTTAAAACCTCGTACCCTTGCTTTACAGTGCCCGTCCAACTCGGCTCTCGTCTAATATTCTGCACCAATCGATGTATGCATACACTCATACGTTCGCACTCGTTTACATTACAGCAGGTATGAACTGACACATCTCAAAAGAGACAAAATAAAAATTTACGAAATTTAAATTAGACCAAAATCCAAATTAAAAATCCTATTTAACGTCCAATAATCAAACTGATGCAAAATCCTGCTACATAAAACAAGAATCCAACGACCAAATTTGGACCACAACGAATAAACAAAAACCAAAAATCCTATTGTAATCTGAAAAAAACAAAAAAATAATATAAAATTATCGGACAAAAATAAAAAAACAGAGGAAAGAAAAATGAGAAGGCAGCCAACCACATCCCCTTTCTTCTCTTTTTCTTTCTTTCGCATTTTTTATTTTTATTATCATTAAATTACGATAAAATAAAGATGAAAACCATAAATAAAATTGCATTACCAACGTTTCAGTACTCGTACAGTACCCTTATCAAGGCAAGAAAAATTTAAGTGGTAGAAATTGACAGCACCCACGAACAGGTGCTCTCTTTTTGATACCTGTGAATCGAATGAGGGTCAGTAGGCCAATCTGTTGTAAACATAATACAAATATCTGCTACAATTACATCAGAAATAGAGAAAGTAAAAGAAAAACAGAATTCATAAAACAGCTACGTTACATGTAATTAATCATATTATCATAACTTTTGTTCAGCCCATCCAAATCGGTTTTCAAATTAATAGATAACTTTTTTTGTTTTTTAATATAAAGCATTTACATGAATTCCCTCTTTCTCGCATTACTTTCACTATGCAAAATTTGAACATTATCTCAGTCAAACTCATGGTCAACATCAACAAATGCCTTTTTATGTCTGGCAAGAACACTTTTATAACAGCGTCCTAAATGAACATCACTTTTGTGTTCCTCTACCCTAGTATTAAGAAGTCTGCCAGTTTATCCCACGTAATTCATCTTACAGATCCTGTAAGTGATCTTATGGACAAAACCACCCTTGTCAACATTATCTAAATGATCTTTGAAAAAATTTATCACCGAATTTGTTTTAAATGGAATGCGGAAAGTAGTATGAATTTTTAATTTTTTTAACATAAGTTCAATAGTCTTAGAAATTTGACCAAAGAATGGAAGAACAAAAGTATTAAACGAACTATATTCCTTTAACTCTTTCTGATTATCTACAACAAATTATTAATCTCTTTGTTTTTGATTTGTTGAACTCTAATTGCAATATTTTTCTCAAATAACTTTTTTGGATCATGATAAAAAAAAGGATATTCCTAACAATATTCAAATTTCGTGTGTGAAATGAATAATGGGACAAACCTAGAGCTCTGTCAACTAAGTTTTTAATTACTGCAATTTTGTTTTGAAAGGGACGAGCAGAAAGAAAATTTTAAAATTCTACCGGAATTTGTACTTTTTCTGTACCAATTGGTAATAGTATTACCATCCCAACCCTTAATTACTTCTATGTCCAAAAAACTGATTTTATAATCCTGTTCTATTTCATGAGTAAATTGAAGTTCTGGATGAAAACTGTTAAAAGTATCAATGACGATCTGTAACTTTTCTAGAGGAACACATTATAAGGTATCGTCGACAAACCGCAAATAAACAGGCAAAATAAAATCTAATTTCCCAAAAACAAAAACCTCCAAATCTTCCATCACTAGTTCGGCCAAAATCGGAGAAATGACAGAACCTATGAGAGTACCAGACTTCTGTCTATAGAAAGATCCATTAAATTTAAAATGAGTTGACTCTATAATAAAAACTATCCCTTCAATAAAATCTTTTTGACATAATCGAGTACGGGTTTTTATATTAGTCCATCTATTTAAAATTGCCTTTTTAACTAATTCAAGGGGTATAATCGGAAAAATTGCAATAACATCCAAAGTAATCATTACATGGTCATGCAAAACCTTTTTTTGAATGATACCATAACATCCCATAACATCTTGCAAGAACTGTGTCTTCAGTGTTAATATCAGTCCAACTTATATCCTTTCCCAGAAGTCCTTTCTTTCTCTAATTGTCAAGCATCTTAAAAGTGTCTCTTTTTAAATTTTTTTAACGGATTTTCATGTAATAATTCAAAATTATCATTATCAGAAAGCAAATTCGCCATATCCCCGATATAATTCGATTTTTTCATGCAAACAGTAATACTGCCCTTATCAGCATTCATGCAAACCATATCAGGGTTGTTTCTAAGAAACTCTTTTGTCATCATGAAACCTTTAGAAATTCTACGATCAATATAACTGATATGCAAACTATTTTTCTCAACAAAGCTCTGTGAAAAAGTGTAAAACCCTGTTTCGGAAATCCTACTGATTCAAAATAGGAACTTTGTGTATATTTGATTCAACATCTTTTACTATTTCCATCATTTGCTTTGCCTTAGTTTTTATGACACGGTTACTAAAACCTTGACCTCATCTGAGAATATCTGTGACTGAATCAGGAATTTGAATATCTGTCAAATTAACAAACCAAGTATCTTTACCTCCTTCTTCGAAAATCCTAGATAAATTTAAATTTTGTTCTTGAACACTAGTTTGCTGATGAATTAAATTTGAAAGTTTGTTATCATGTTTTACATCGCTGCTTAAAAATCTTTGACTGAGGAGAATCTGATGCTTTAAAAGATTAATAATTTCATCTTGTTGTAAACAAACTTCTAATTCACTTCTTATTCTTGAAATTCTTGACTTAAAAAATTAACATGATTTGAAACATCTTTGATAAATAAATTTAGTAGTGAAAATTTAAAATTGTTTAAAGGGCGTTCAAATTTTCTATTACAAAAATTACTGTGAAAAGAAAAATCTCGGAATTTTTTATTAACGAAAAAAATTTTTTCAGGTAAAACATCGTTTCTTCTACATTCAATCAAAAATATTTTTTGAAAAATACTGCTTCTTAATTTCTTATTGATATCACACCACAATTGCACCTTTTTAAACACCTCAGAACCATGTTTAACTCTTATCTGATTACAAAACATAATATCATAGAAATGAACTCCAGTCCAAGTCAGCTAAATCAAAATTTACGAAATTTAAATGAGACCAAAATCCAAATTAAAAATCCCATTTAACGTCCAATAATCAAATTGATGCAAAATCCTGTTAAATAAAACAAAAATCCAACGACGACCAAATTTGGACCACAACAGCTAAACAAAAACTAAAAATACTATTGTAATTTGAAAAAAAAACAAAAAAATAAAATAAAATTTTTGGACAAAAATAAAAAAAGTTTTTACTGTGCGTTCATCACGCGTACCCACACCAGCACTTTTTTGGCTACATTATGGGTCATAGGGCCAATTCCTATTCGCTCTCTTTATCCATCCTGGATTTCATCTCAAATTGTCTTCCTTTTTTCTGGCAGCGGCTAAAGCGCGACTCCGTGCTAGAATCCGTCCTGCCGATTGGTTTCCTCCTACAGACTACCAAATTACTGTTGGTCATCTGGCTGTCAGTGACAAGATGGCTAACTGAAGTGTCGGTGCATGAGTGGCCGCCATCCCACGTGGAACTACATGCGAGCCAGAAGATAGATATTTTAAAAATTATACCGTGAATTAAAAATACTGAAATAGTCCTAGCGTATTAGTCGGGAAGAAATTTCAAGTATATAGGAAGATTCATCACTAACATATCTACGGTTTTTTAAATTTTGTTAGTAAGAGTTAATTAAAAGTACTATTCTAACACTTAAAAAGCCGAATTATGAGTCTTCGACCATAAAAATGTTTTAAAAAAAAGATAAAATTAATAAATTTTTACCTAAATACATAGCTTACTTCTTAACCAAAAGTATTAACTTGTAACAGAATACATGAATTTTCAGAAAAATATTTAAAACTAAGGAATTTTTAACCTAATGGTTAAATTTTCAAATTGAAAATTAAACAAACCAGGTAAGTTCAATATATATTTAAAAGTCTTAAGAAGATTAAAAAAAAAATTTAAGAATTCAAAAAATTGAAAACATTTAAAACAAAACTTAGATTTTGGAACATTTTGAATACAAAATTTAGAAGCTTTCTAAACGTTTCATATGCTTAAAAGAAATAAAAAATTGTTCTCAAAATTCCTAGGAAAACAAACAAAATGTTTTTCTTGTGAAAAACCTCTAACGCAGTTTGCGCTATGCTCAAATACGTACCAGGTGTATACATATGAAACCGGTATTTTTTCAAGAAAAAAACACATTTATTTCAAGAGAATGATAACAAATATTTTATTCAAAGTATGCGCC
>NC_046657.1:61101066-61106172 GCF_010883055.1 Belonocnema kinseyi
CGCCAATTAGCACAAATGGTAAGTTCCGACAGTGCCTACAAGTGTGCCTACTGGCCGCTAAATGGCAATACCGGTTTCATATGTATACACCTGGTAGGTAAAACCTTGCTGTCGAGATGTGCTATTAATGCGCGCAGATCTTTTGTGATCTTCATTTTGGGCAGAGCATGCCTTAGTGTTGGTTCTACATATCTGAACTCTAATCAAGCATAACCAAAATTCCTTTCCAGGTTCTGTAGTTTTTCTGAGATTTCCATATCCACATCATCTTTAGTAATAACCGGATGTTGCGTTTTTGATCTGCCAGATTCTGCTCATTTATTTTTGTGGCTAGCTCTGGATATTTAAGTAAGAAGAGTCTATGATGTTCCCTCCTCACGCTTTGCCCACATTTCTCTGCCAAAAAAGGCGCATAACGTCTCTGTTCATATAATATGTCCATTTTCGTCGTTTTTTTGGTTGCTGAACCTCTGCTTCTGCCTCTGGTTGTATAAGGTCATCCACCTCTGGAGGATGTGGTGGCGTTAGATCATCAATAGGTTGAGGAAAAACATCAATTGTTCCGGTTTGACCCTTTAACGTGGCTTTCTTGAACTGATGTTCATTGCCGCCGTTTTTCCACGCCAAATCAACCTGTTGTTTAATCTGCATTACTCGGTCTTCTGTAACATGTAGATTAGTCCTGATGTCTTCCACCTTAGCGATAAGATCTCTTAGTGCGACTTTTTGTATATTAGGATACTTTGCTGCAAATTTTGTTCTCAAATTGTATCCTTTTTCCATTTTTGTTTCAAACTTCGCACTTTCGTAATAGAGACGCACCAACGTGTTTAACGTCGCAGTCATATAGTAGAATTTTCCCATTACTATTTCTTATGTTGACAAATTCTGTACGTTAATTTCCCTTCATTTTTTTTAAGGCAATTTCTTGCTTGGTTCAAAGTCGTTTTGTATTTTCTTCTCTTGTTTTGCTATAACTTTATATTTACTTTCTTTAATTAATCGTTTGAGGATCCTGTTTTTGTGCCTGTAATCATTTATACGTCTATTTCCTTCCTCATTGCTAAAATCTGCGATGTTCAAAGTTCTCCAGTGCGCTTCTTTCGTTGCTTTTTGGGCAGTCTGAATTTCATCATTCCACCACGCATCACCAGACATTCCTCCTACAACCGCGGTACCACACACTTCGATCGCACACCTAACAATGATATCCCGGAACATTCTTCATGCGCCCTCTTTATCTTTGTTTTTTATAAGCTCCTCCCACGTTGCCCTGTCTATGGTTTCGATTATTTTATTTTGAAAATCTATTCGCACATCCGGTTTCTGTAGGTTCTCAATTCTTATTCGCCATTGTTTTGTATTCTTTGTTCTCTATTTTCTCCATTCCCAACCTAAGTTAATTTTGGATATCAGAAGGCAATGATCAGTGTGGCATTCAGAACCCCTCATGACCCTTGTATCGTCGACTAACCCTCTCAGTCTTTGATCCGCAACAACAAAGTCAATTATACTGTGGTTATTTCCCTTGGACCAGGTGTACATGTGTATCATTTGATGCATAAACCAAGTATTTGTAATGAACAGACCCCTTTCTAAGCGTAAACCAACTAATTTTTCTCCGTTATAGTTTGTTCTTGGATCCCCAAAATTACCTAATACTTTTTCCGTATCCTGATTTTTGATGCCTACCTATCCATTCATATCTCCTAGCAGAATTATCCTTTCACCATGATCGCAAATATTTATTGTGCCGTTTAAAGTCGCAAATATTTATTGTGTCTTTGTTGCCACTAACCTGTCAATAATCATAACCTCGGCCTAATCGGGGTACACATGCGCCCATTTATCAAACTTGAATCCTGGTTTGCACGTGGGTTATAAATTTCCGTGAAACTTTAACGATGTCAAAGTTCCCGAAACTCCGGTTATTTTATCGTAACTTTAATTTCCGAGCATCCAAATTTCGAAAATCTGTAACTGAAATATCCATTACAATTAATCTATAATACACGTAAATCTATATATCTAGTACACAAATCTTATAATCTATGACCTAATTTTCGACCACACACAAGCGCATGCGCACACATTACAATTTTCATTAGTAGATAGTTGCTCGTTGCACAGTCGAATCTCGAAGTTGACGTCTAATTGATCCTTACACAGCATTTGCATCACATCTTCCTAGCATAGCATTTGCATGGCATCTTCCTGGCATAGAATTTGCAGGGTTACTAAGATGGCGGCATACTGCGAGAGTTTTAATTGGTCCAATATCGGCTATGATCATTTCCAGTAATGCTGATGGAATAGTTACAGGATTAGTCTCAGGTGGCCATGCCATGGAGTAGCAAGTTGTAGTGGTGACGTCAAACATCGGATCGGAAACTAAAGGCATAGGATGTCGGGAATATGATCGATGATAAGTCATTCATCCTAGACGTTGGTAAATTCGGTAAACTCTTGGGAGTGACAGCTCATCCCTTACTTCCGTGGTGTCGTTATCATTCTCAGAAATTTGACAGGTGCAAGTACTGTCAAGTCACTAGAGTTTCTACTACCTACTTTTAGCCCCTGTAGCACACGATATTTTTTATAAAAAATGCGAGTGTGACGGAGTGGCGCGTCTCTTTGCTAAAAGATGAACACCAGCGACTTCTGGGGAGCGCGGCAAAAAAACCCATATTTAATTTGAATCTTCACGTGAAGGATCACAAGTTAAATATCAAATTTAGAATAACTTTCAAATTCAAAAATCAGAAGTAGGATACAAGTCTTAGAAACTTTATATTGCAGAGCCTAAACCAAATGCAAGATGCCTGGTAAATAAAATAATCATACATAATGCGATACCCTCTCTCGCTCTATCCTAAAATGAAGATAAGTTAGCCTAAAATTCTACGCAGAACATTTAACTACGCAGCATACAAATAAATTTCGTCATTAGGCCAAATTGTTTATTTAATAGATGAGTCATAGGCCTAATTTTAGTGTCATTCATGGGTTTTGGCGCTGGTTAGACCGGTTGTAAAATGAATTTTGGATTTATTTACATGTTTTTTTGTTCACAAATGCCAATCATCGAACGATTCATTTTATGACTCTTATCCTGTAGGCGGAGCGAAGTAAACTACTTTGTTATTAGCTAATTTATAGAAAAATGTCATGACGCTGGCAATGTGGTTGATTCTTATTTTAAGAGAAGAGATAAGTCTCCTCACATTTATGGGTTATAAAAGGGCAAGCACAGCTAAAAGTAAGCCTCTTCCTCAAGATCGGCTTCGGTGATAAATAAAATTACAGGCCCAGAAAAAATATCGCGAATTTTTAGAGATATCATTCTAGAATTTACGGGATAAAACATATCTGTAAAATTATTTCTCAAAAATTGTAAGGCCGTAATTGATATGAAAAAATAATTTAACTTACCATACGAAAGTGATTTAAGTTTAAACGATATTGTGAACACTCTTGAACGAATTTATTCACAAGAAGAGGATGTTAGCCAATTATTGCAAACTTCAGCCGATATTAAACGAATTCCCGGTGAGACTATTCAAGAATGTGGAGCGCAAGAAAATCAAATTTTAAACAAGATAGTAAGCCAAGTTTTACAAAACACTTCTGGCGAAAAGGGGATGACGCGATTGCAATTGCAATGAAAGCCAAACAAGAAATAAAGAGTTGGGGATGGATGCATGGGTCTGTTGAGTCTAATGCTGTCCCTTCTGCCTCATCACGATCAGATTTTAAAACGAAATGAAGCCAGAATGAATATAGACGTGTCGCTCATATGCAAGTGGAGGAAAATTATAAACCTAAGCGTAACTTATATTCCGTACAGTGCTATAAATGTCAGAAATTCAGAAACTATCAGCCGAACTGTCCCAAATAGGAAAAGCAACAAAATGTAAATAATGGAATGAGTAGAACATGTTCATATTGCGAAAGAGTGGGGCACGAATATAAACATTATAAATTAAGAAAAAGGCACGAGTTCGAGAAATCTATAGCTAAGCAGGGACTAAGTAACATTCCTAATTATTTAAACGAGCAACAGGACCAACAGAAGGGGGAAGACGCGACCCTAAATAAAGAAGTACCCTCAAAAGATTGATTTTGTACCTTCATTCTTTAGAAGAACCAGTTCCTGTAGTCAATTTCGAATTTTGTTGACGATTAGATACATGTGGGATACGGTCTTTCATTTATTATGCACACAAATATTAAGGTACCAACTCACACAAAGAAGTTAGCTACACTGCCCATAAAGGCCACCAATTTAAGAAAATTCAATGTGGACCGGATGTATTTCCTAGCGATGTTTTGATATCAAATATCGCTAATTCAGTTAAGACTTTTGTGATAAATGCGTCAGATAAGGATGTGGATTTGACCATACCACTTCTTGAGCTGGAGGAGTATGAAGTACATTCTCCTTCAATTCAAAATCCACGGTCGTCTGATAATTCTCAAGATGAAGAAAAATCTAAAGCAGTTAAGTTCACGAAACTCATAGAAAATCTTGGTTTCCGTGATTTATATGAAGAACAAAAAAGAAGTGTATTAGAAATATTCAATGAATTTCCATATAAATTTTTCCTGCCTGGGGACAAGTTAGGAATGACTAGCACAGTCAGCCGCAATATATATATATATATATATATATATATATATATATACAATAAGTGTACTGTAGGTTAATATTAAGCAATACCGAAGTCTTCCTGTTCATGAAGAGATAATTTAATGCGAAACTCAGACATTACTACAGGATGAAATAGTTCAACCTTCAAGTTCCCCTTACAATTCTTCCGCATTAGTTGTGCCTAAACTACCTGATGCAAAAGTAATAAGCAATGGCGGATATCGTTGATTATCGTGCCCTGAATGAGCGAACTGATCAAGACGCTTATCCTTCACAGAATACGAGGGTGGATTGATAAGTTTCCGGCCTGACCAAGAAAAACAACGTTTTTAAGAATTTTTTTTTTATTTCTGAATATAATCTCCTCCAAGGCTGATACATTTCTCATAGCGGTGTTCTAGTCTAGTAATGCCATCTCTATAGAATGATTCGTCAAGCTCCTCAAAATACCCATT
>NC_046657.1:61106272-61111848 GCF_010883055.1 Belonocnema kinseyi
AAGCTATCTAAGGATGGTACTATAGAACGCCACCTCAAGGTAGGCCTAGTGGCGCCATCTCTTGGTCAGGCCGGAAACTTATCAATCCACCCTCGTATTACAGATATATTAGATCAATTTCGTGGAACTCAATACTTTTCTGTTCTAGACTTTGCAATGGGACAAATTCACTTGAACAAATTCAATTGATAGAAAAACGATTTAATTTTCAAACAATGTTTAAGAACAACATTTTTTTCAAAGAATTCGCATTATATTTCAAACGGGACAATATAACTACGTCTGTTTTAATACCAATGTAAGTTATGAATTATAATAATATACATTTATGGGAACGATATAAAATTTCAGGGATAAGCTCGAGTGCGAAGCACGAGATACGTGATGAGAATGTGTTCGTTAAGGCCGAAGGAGCTTTAAAAAAAGAGAATTGACAATTACCAAATTACTGTTGTAGATTCTTACACCTTTAGTATTAAAAAGTCTATGCACAAAGATCGAGTGCGTAGCGCCAACGTAAATACATTATCGAGCACGAAGCGCGAGAACTAAAGATGTATAAATATTGTTATTTTATATAAAGTTTTATAAAAATACATATAAACGATACAATTTAAAGGGAAGTTATAATAGAAAAATTGAAATTTTACCGTTTATATGTATTTTTATAAAACTTTATATAAAATAACAATATTTATACATCGCTGGTGCTTATAATGGCTTTTTACCACGGTTTTGGAATGATCACTTCCCGCACTCAATACGTGCGTCGAAAATCGAACATTTTGTGCGTGTTTTAGAAAAATGGAATTATTTCAATTTAATATGCCATTATTTTAGTTGAAATGTCAACTCTTTGGTATCTAAGAGAAGCCCGCATTGAGAAATATTATAATATTTAATATTCAGTAAACAAGAATGACAGTTTATAATTATTGGAAGCGTGGTTTTGCACAAACGAAACTCTTCTGCTCACAGTCTTCGAGCAGAGAACGCATGCATGAAATAACATGAAATAATTGAGAGCCAGCTGAACATGTTATAAAATTTCTTCATGACACTTTTTCAGATGACATTCCACGCACTATAAATTTTGATACAAAATTTCGGTAAAAAAATTTGTTTCTCATAAATATTTTTTGAAATTTAGAAATTAATTAATTATCTTTTCTACGTTATTGCATAGTCGTGCAAATTTTTGTTCAACCACATCTCCAAAGACACAAAACTCTACCTTGCTCTGTTTAATATCGAACGGTTGCTGGGAAATGAACGATCGGCAGAAGGTCCTTTATATATACATTTTTCTGTGTAAAATATACGCGATAAAAATATAATTTCAAATAAAGTGTAACTTTATGTTTAATTGTTCTAAGTGGATGTGCAATTGAAAGGCCTATGAGAAAAAATCATACCTTTTCAATTATGTCAAGAAGCAATAAGATGTCAAACTGACATAATACTCTGAAAATACTAATTCAGAGTGTCCAGGTTCTTTAAATATATTCACTTCTTCAAAATTTGGTACCGTGGTTTATATAACCTGACTTTGAGATTGTATTTGATTTATCTTTATTTTGTACCAAAAGAAAATTTACGCAGTTTGTCAAAGAAAATTCTTAAGTAAAAATCCCTATATTATGTTTCACAGAGGCAGACATACTAAGACAATGCGCAGTATTAATTCGGCGTGGGATTCAATGGTTGTACAGACAGATGGAATATCTGCACATTTCGAATATAAATTATTATACAGAAAGTAAGTACACATTATTTTTGGAATCTAAAAAATTGTTTAATTGAAAAGAAAAAATAGTAGTGATTTCGAAAAAATCAAAATTCCGTTTTTTAACTGTCATAAATTGTTATTGCACAATGGCGTTAGTCGCTAAGGACCTTTAAAAAACAAGTTTTTTTTTATTTGAAAAAGTACATATTCTTGTATGAAAGTTAATTGTACATTTTCCCTCTGGATTAAATACTATAGCTTTTTCTGTTTCATATGTAAACCAGCAAACAACTTTTTACAACAGAAAACAAATTGTATCAATTTTATTAAATTATAAAAATTTACGAAATTTGTGAAGATTACTTTAAATTTAAATTTGAATTTAAATTAATTTAAATTTAAACTCATGCTAAAAACTGTGATCGCCTCCCCCCAATATTCTTTTTATGGTAAATATAATTATTAATCAAAGCTCTCTACAGGTATGGGGCCCTATTTCTCAAGTCCCCCCACACTAAAAAATGAGTTTCTCTGATCTAATCCAAACTTTGGCAAACTTTAGTCCTACTAGGTGGTACTTTACAGGAAAAAAATTTTCGATTAGATAAAAGTTGGCTGAGATAGGAAAGGGGGAATTTTTTATTGTTTGCTGGTAGTCGCTATTTCGAATGTACTAAACTGCTATAGTATAGATTAAACAAAATTTTGTCCCATATTTTTCTGATCGATGTTTTTTATGATCTACATATTAAATGGTTATAACCATTTCTTCAAAAATTAAAAATTAAATTAAATTTCAACATTTTTTTGTTCTCTAAAAAATAAATAAAGAGTATTGCAATGCATTGACAGTGCTAGTGACCGCTCGGAAGCTCGCTCGGCGTGGCGGAACTAAATGTATTTAAAATGTATTATAAAGGGTTTTTCTTTGCTTCTTTTCACTTTTAATTGCCAAATGTGTTTACTTGCAAAATAAGAATTTCATTGCAAAATGAGTTTATTTGTTACTGACAGAGCTAGCTTTTATTTACAACTGATTTGACAGCTTAATTTACAACTAACTTTTTTCAATAGCAAAGAAACTCGTGCTGCAACTTCATAAACGCTAAAAACAAGATTTCACATTGCAGAACCGATATCAGCCACCTTAAAATATCAATGCGTTTATTTCATTCGGAGACCGGCAATTGCAATTAAAGAACCTTTCAGCTGCAAGAGAGTGCCATTTTTTTAGAAAAAGGGAAAACAAAATATTCAAAGGACTCAAAGTGAACGAAAAAGTAAAAATTATATTTGTAAAAAATATAAATGTTAAGTAGTTGGCAAATAGAAAGAAAAGACGAAAGAAATCATTTTTGAAACAGTATTTAAATACATTTTAAGCAATAGATACATGCACATAACGAAATTTTCTCACTTACAATATACTATGTTTGAAAAATAAACTTCAATTTACTTCCTTACGCTAGCATTTAATTCTACTATTTCGCCGAGAAAGCGTCCCGGCGGTCCCGAGTGCCGTCTACTTCTCTTTGCCTAAGTTTGAGTTCGATCAGAGAAGCTCATTTTTCAGGGTGGTTCACTTTTAAATAAAGCTTTGTGTATGTTAAGGTAAAGTATATAATCCACTCAATATATGCAATGAACGGCACGAGATATGTTATTATTAAGTCATAAAGTAATTTCCCTTTCGGAGTGGGCGTGATTCAGTCGGTACAGCAAGGAGTAATGTAAAGAGGGATATAGATTTTTGGATTTTTGGACTGCTAAGAATATATTTAAATAGGCGGAAGTCGATGGTATGTATCCGACGGATCAGTCGCAGTGTTGGCGAGTGGGGGGCGTTTCCAAAAATAGACAGACTGTTTGTGACCACGAAAGGGCGCGGGTCGTTTGCGACGGGCAGTGCGCAGTGATTGTTTTAACACGAAATTCCCAAGCCCGAAAATTCAAGTCTATGAATTTTTATGCAAGATCTTGCGTTTCTACTGTTTCTTATGTCTCTTAGAAGAAGGGTTTGTTACATTATCATCTTTCTTGCCAGAGATCGATTTTGTGTTTGATAATATTCTCAACATAATTGTCACTGCATTTGGCTGACTTTAGCAAAAGATCATAAAATTACTAAATTTATATTAATTTTTTGTAAGAGTTGTGTCGCATTTTAAGCTTATCTGACTGATATTTATATTCACTAAGAAATTCTTTCAACTTGCGTTTACTAAGATCTGCCCAGGAAATGGAAACCAAAAATATAAATTGATTTCAATATTCATTCCAATATTAATGGGACACGTAAACTTGCCTTGACAATTCATAACAACATTTGATGATTAAGTAAACAAAAAATGAGCAAGACTAATTCTTTAGATAAGAATTTGCTTTTAAATTCAATAATTATTTGTCGAATTCAGAGAATGCTATGAATTTATAATATTCAAGAAAGGTAGAGAATTCAAAGAATTCAGGAAATGCAGGGTAAGGGAATTGAGCTATTTCAAAGAATTAAGGAATTTCTAAAAATTCAAGGAATTCGGAAAATTCAAAGAATTCAGAGAATGAAGGAAATTGAAAAGCATTATGTGAATTTTCAAGATTCTGAATTATTTTTGTACTAACTCAATTCTTCAAATGACTGAAATTTTCTGTAAATGCCTTAAATTATCCTAATACTATTAATTCTCAAAATGTATCAAAACTTAAATTTAATAGTTAAATTTTAAACGAAAAAGGTGAATTTTAAATTGAATAGTTACATTTTAACTAAATAAAAACCAATTTCCTTCCGAAAATGGAATATTTATCTGTTTAAGTTAAAAAAATTAATGTTCTAACGAACTAAGGTGTAATGTTTAGATACAGGGCCTGGGATTTAATTAAATATACTCCCATAAGGTGCCTTATCCATAATGATTGCATCCGTGCTCACACTAGTTAAGAGCGTCATTTAGGAAAAAATAAACATCTATCGCGGTGAATTTTCAAAGCCGAAGGAAATATTCGTGTTTCGGTAATCATGCGTTAACATTTAGTGACTTTTTGATAACATTTGGACCAATAGAAAGCTTTTGACATTCCTTGATAACATTCTTTAATACAAATCCCTATATTGTATGTTACAGGAGGTCGTCAAAATGAACCACCAAGAAATCCAGCAACAGCTGCAGCTTGTAAGTAGTTTATATAATTAAAAATTTGTCATAAGGACAACCGCAGGATTTCGCCGGGAGCAGGTGCTAATCTGAAAAATTGCACCCGCTTCCAGCGAAATCGCGGTAAAATTTCAGCCACAACCACGTCTCACAACTGTGAGATAGGTGATATTAAGGTTAATGCCGTAAGAATGGCAGAGAGGGTAATAAAGCACTCTTAGTGCCGCATTGTGCCTTTGAATGTAGGTCGTTCCCGCGTGAGTTGGACAACTAGATAGTAAGTGAGCTAAATGCTCGGGGTGTGCATGGCACGCCCTGCAGCTATCATCGGGAATGTCTTGGCTGAAAATGTGGCGACGGTATGTTAAGGTGGAAATGACACCGTCTTGGCATGCAAAAATGAAACCCGCTGTACCAGACTTCAATCCGGGCGTTTAAGGAAATCAAACGTTAGCTCACAAGACATTGACTGATCCTTCACATTTCTGTGGAAGATACCGTGCATCCTCTTATCGAGGAGCTGTTCACGAAAGTTTTTCTCTTGTGCTTTCTTAATCCGGGCTTTCAGGAGTGAGTACTCCAGATAGATAAGCTTTGATGCATTTTGCTCACCCCTAATACTGAAGTCAAGTCCGAGTGTTTTAGCAGCCTCCTCCGCTGCTTTGTACAGAAACGCTCCTTTGCCCACTTCTTCG
>NC_046657.1:61111948-61113293 GCF_010883055.1 Belonocnema kinseyi
CGCAAAGGTGTCGTATGGCGCTTCTATCAACGAGCTCAGGATCTTCAGGGATGCCATTTAGTTTTCCTCGCTTCAAATAAACCTTGGCGCATTTGTCTAACCAATTTCTATAGTATATCGTTCGACAATCCCCAGAGCTAGATGCAGTTGCTCTCTGTTTTTAGCATAGATCTTAAGATCGTCCATTTAAAATACATGAGTGATCTTGTACTTTCGATCTGCAGGTTTGCCGCACAAGTACCCGTCGGAATTGCGCAGTGCTAGAGATAGTGGCAATAATGTAAGGCAAAAGAGGAGTAGGCTCATGGTGTCGACCTGAAAGACACCTCTCTGAAACGTGACCTTGTCAGTTGTCACACAATTTGTTCCAGATGAGATAGTAAATCTGGTTTTCCAAAGCGGCATCAATCTCTCTATGCACCCAAATATTTGCGGATGAACCTTTAAGATTTACAAGACAGATGATAAGTCTATGGGATGTCGAATCGAAAGCTTTCCGATAATCAATCCAGGCCATCGATAGGTCACGCTGGTAGAATGCTGCATCTTTGCAGACACATCTATCGATGAGCGTGTTCTCCCGACATCGGGCTAAGCCTTTCTTTGAGCCTCGCTATTCATACATTTTTTTCCACACCGGTTCAATTGCCCGAACAATCCTATCATTTAGGATAGCCGTGAATATCTTCTAAAGCGTGTTCAGACAAGTTATTGGCCTGTAGTTTTTCGGGTCAGCTAATTTGCTATTTTCGTTAGGAGTATTGTGCGCCCTTCCACCAATCACTCTGGAATCGGCTCTTCCGACTTCAAATATGAGGTGAAAATAGGGGCCAAATGCTGATGGGTTGAAGAAAACTTCTTTCACCAGAAGGTTTTGATACAATCTCTCTCCCTCCGCTCTAGACTTCTCTTAGCGTCAGATAGTATACGTATTCTCTCAACAATATGCTGCCTGATGTTCAGCAGCTTTGACTTGTTAAGTGTGTGATAACGGGTCCGGAGTTCGCGCGCGAACTTTCGAACCTTGGCGGTAAAATTCCTGCCAGATGTGATGTAGTCAATCACACATTGAATGCGGGACGCGTACTGCCTTGTCCAGTCGATGCATTCGTCTTTTAGTCTTATGATCTGCCGTTGGTTTTGTTTTACGGTTCGCATCGGCCTAAGCTCTCGCTGCATTATACAAACAATAATTGATAGCCCAGAGGTCGGATTCACCGGAAAAATGTCCACGAAGCTCGTTATCCATTTCAGCCAGATCTTTAGGCTTGAGAGAAACCTTAGTGTTGATGTTTCTCCGGGTCGTAAAGCATCGCTCTTCATCTATTGGATGCCTGCCCGCGGT
>NC_046657.1:61113393-61122255 GCF_010883055.1 Belonocnema kinseyi
AGCATGCAGCCGTGCCATGTAACCCCGTTCACGGGCCACACTCGCATCGTAGCACTCTAGCAAGTCGTGATTTAGTTGCTCCGTCCACCCAAAGGTCGCGAGGTCCCGCCGATCCATCGCATTGAATCCATTTTCATTGGCTCCCAAGCTCTAGATTGGTCGGCATTGTTGGCCGACCCATTGTCGGGAGCCCTGCGCGTTCTGTTGTTTTGAAGCGCACTTACTACAACTATGTTTGGTGTTGTCATCGTTGTTCCCACGAGAAGCTAGGGAAAGGGGTCCGTCAATCCTTGTAGAGCCCCGCATGCAAGAATAAGGCTGTGTACTCTGAGAGGTCGCCCGGTATCCCAGAGTCACCGTTCTAGACGCCTCACCCAAGTGCCATTCAGTATACAGAATACGTAATCATAGGTTAAAGGACGAAAAATTATTGTGAAATAGATCAAAATGTAATTTAATATTTTTTAAAACAACAAAAAAATTTTGAAAGGTTCAGGTTAAATTTCAAACTTGTTCAAGGAAAAATTATTGATATATCATACACTGTTAAAAATTTCTGTTGGAAACTTTTACTATATATATTGGATGTTTATTTCCGAAACGTAAGGCAATGCTCCATTACATGATATTGTAGTTTTCATCATTCTTGTAAATTCCATGGGTTCCATAAATTCTGTTAAATTGATGAATTTTGTGACTTCCATGCATTCCGTGATTTCCATGAATTTCGTGATTTTCATGAATTTTCCGTATTCCATGAATTCCGTGAATTCCGTGAATTTCATAAATTCCGTGAATTTAATAAATTCCGTGAATTGCTTAAATTCCGTTTGAATTCCGTAATTCCGTGAATTTTTAAATTCCATATATCCGTAAAGTGTGTAAATTCCTTCGTTTTCATAAATTCCGTGAATTTCACGAAATCCTCAAACCCTGTGAATTCATTGAACTTACGCTTGTATTATAGAAGTCTTGTAGAAGTGTTTTTGAATTCCAAACATTTCAACAATGTACTTGTTTTTTATCTATAGCCATGTTTATCTTAAGCAATTATTATAACCTGTTTTGAAGAAAACCATATTTGTTTGTATTTGTTTATCGGAATGGAAATCTTAAATTTTAAGGTTAGAAAATTTAGATTCTCAATCTTAATCTTGCATTAGAAATTTACACTTTGTATGTCAGATTACAGATTGTATATTGTAGGAGCGGACATTCCGATCGCGATTATAGGCTGTCAGTTAAAGGATGAGAGCACAATGTCAGTCCTTGAATGTGCAATGAAGACTGATAATGAAGATGATAGTATGCATTTTAGGTATTCAGCGTTTGCATGATAGGCTCTGCGTCCATTGCTCCTGTTTAGGTAAAAAATTGTATTATGAAATTTTAGCACGAAAAATGAATTTATAAGAATTTTCATGTTACGTTCATGGAGTTATAAAAATGCATGGAATTCGAGGAATCTTTAAAATACACGGAATTCAAATTATCTACAAAATTCATGAAATTCAAGGAAGTAAAGTAAAGCGTAGAATTAACGAAATTCATGGAACTCAAGGCATTTAAGTATTGATAACATTTCTTCAAATCGTCGAATCCCAGGAATTCGTTAAATTCCATGAATTTTCTGCGTTCGGTGAATTCCATGAATTCTTTGACTTATTAAAATTTTGTGATTTCCATAAATTCTTCCAAGACAATACACACGTATTTTGTTGTTGATAAATTCAAATGTTTTCTATTAAAAATAAAAATCGGCTTTGAATTGAAATAAGTACTACGTTTTCCGATGATAATACATTTTTCTTTGTTTTTAAATTAAACTACCATAAAAACATGAACAATTTTACTTAAATACAAATAGTTATTATACACATGTATTTTATATGAGTGATGGGAAAGTTATAACCGGTTTTATTGTATGCAAAGTTTTCTTTAATTATGTTTGATTGTTTTTTTTTCTAACCATAGATTTTTGATGATAGAAGATGATAATATCGTACTCTACCTAATTCTAGGTTTAGGGATCTATATTTCGGATTAAGGTTCTAGATCTAGATCTAGGTGTAGGGAAAGTTGTTGGTGTATAATGTACGCTCCATCATTATGTCTGTATGTATATTCTGATATTCAAAGCCTCCTTTGAGGACAAATTCAAGAGTCAAGTTCCAATTTACAGATGATGTTGTGAAGCCCAACATCTCGTATGCCATTAAGATAGTCTCGTAACTGTATAACTTCTAATCTTCTGACTCCTGACCCTTTCAATCGCTAAATTAATGCCGTACATTCAGCATATTCGTAGCGAAGGCAGTCGTTAGGCTTGCCTTAATAATCGTAGACTCAATACGCCTGATAATAGATGTACTGCTTCTACGAAGATTCATTTTGATAAAAAGAGATATTTTGGGTTCCAATCGTGTACAAAAACTACGAACTTTTCCGACGTTTCATGAACATTACACTTTCCTTCTTCTTCTTCAATGTTCACGAAGCGTCAGCAACATTCGTAGTATCTGAGGTCCATAATTCGCCGCTGGACACGTTTGATGCACTGCATTTATGTTATCCGAACTCCAAATGGATATCATTGGAAAACTTCTGTCTGACTGCTTTCAAAGCGCTGTCGTTTTTCTGTGATTTCGCTAATTATATCATCATTACTATTATCCGGATGTGGTTATAGTGGATCCGGTACTTGATGTTTATTATTTCTAGCACATATGCCTTCAGCTTCAATGATCTCGTCATTTTCCAGATTTTCCAAGGGCAGTTCAGTAATAGGAAGGTGTTGTTTCTCTTCCATTTTGATAGCAGCTATTTTCCCACATTTTTTAGCCAAAAAAATGAAGGTGCATAACATTTTTGTTCATATGGTACGTTTATATCAATCGCTTTTTTGCTTCCTGAACCTTGGCTTAATTGGTTGCCCCTTCTTTAACGTGTGACGCGGCTTTCTCTTAATCAATCCTGATGTGCTTCACCTTAGCGATGATATCTTCTAGTGCGATTTTCTTTATATTAGGATGCTTTGCAACAAATTTGGTTTTAAATTGCATTTTTTTTTTCGTTTTAAGCGATGAATATCGGGAAGCGACAAGCGTTTTACAATCTTAATGATACTCTCTATTATTATTGATGGGTCTGGGTTTTCTTCTTATTCCCTCTCCTCGTCTTCATCTGCCTGTCTGGCAAGGAGAACACTGACAGCAGTGCTACTGCCAACATAGCCATCAAAGTCAGAACAGGAAAGTTACTATTATTATTTGTTTATTTAGATACAGCGTGAAACTCAAGCCCAAAAAACGATGTTAAAACATCTCTGTACATAGGAAATTTTACTAGTGTATGAAGAAGCGTCTTTTGTATTTCCAAATTAAAAATTTAACAGATATGCCACTTACTAAGAACAAAACTAAGTTCACCCACCGAAAATCATCCTCTTGCGGCAACAATCAGACACAACTGCGCAAGAATTTTAGCAAACTTGAATGGAATACCATTATTTAGTAACTTGTGCCACATTGGGTAAATACAAAGAAATAACACCAGTAGGGACGTGGATTCCGTTGACCTGCGCATGCCCCCCACCCATAGGTGGACCTCGAATTTTGCCAAAATTTTCTCTCTGCGTGCCCGTATGCATTATGACAGGGTGAATTTTGCCTCACCTGTCACATTAATTGAAAGTTCAGATTAAACGGATCAAGCTTAAATGCCATCGCGACAAAGAGATTAAGTCACACATTGACTACAGGGCACTTGTTAGAAATTATACTTGATTATTTGTTACTCGCACAAGTGTTTCATGTTTTGAAAAACCGATACCTATTGACTGGGGTTCTACAACCACACCACGAAAGCCAGGGGTGAGGCGTTACATCCATGTTCAGCAGAAGTCAGCAGCACACCAAAGTAGAAACCTATGACCGACCAATAGGCTTATCATATCACACCTCCATTTTTTCGATTAAGGAAGGCTGCGGGTCTCAAGCATCCAATCCGGTCTTAGGAATCCAGTCACTTTCGGCTTTGTTTAACAACTACCGGTAACTGTTCTACCACCTCGGCTACCGGTTATGACCAGAATCAACCCTAAATCAATCAAATTCTCGCAGGTGCCAACACCCTTTAAGCCAGGCCACGTTATGCTTGGATGGAACACCGAGAGGCGCCATATTATCACTATTGGAACTTTGCAACAAAACGATTGAAAACTTGGCAAGAGTGGTCTCATCAGTCATTGGGGAGACTATCAATTGGGCTCCAACTTCGTACTTCAACCATGTAGAGTTCTGCCCAGTAGGAACAAAATTTGGCGACGTCTTTACGACATCGTTACGACATCTTTACGACGTCTTTACGACGTAATATATCCATGTCGTTTCGGTGTCTTTGCGATATCGTAAAGACATCGTCAGATCATACCACTTGTTTACGATATCAGAAAGACACCTTAACGACATGAACTTGTCCATGTCGTTGTGGATTGTGTCTCCATGAAGCCTTTCATTAGTTAATTTATGCGTTAGCGGAAAATAACGGGAATAGACTTAAATTAATTCATCGAGGTTATAGATTCTTAGATACGTGGTCATGTATATAGTGATTCTATTTACAGTTTAAGATTTCATTTATATTGCTTTTTAATTTTACCGTTCAAAATTGAAGTTTTTGAAAATTACCAAAGTCTCGTGACACTTTCACATCGTTAAAGGCATTTAATATTTCACATTAATTCGATAGTAAGTTTGAATTTCCCCTCCAAGGCTTGAACTCAAGAACTTTTGAAATATTTCAAGTTCTACGCAACTTTCATTTTACTTAAGTTTCATAAAACCTTGAAAACTAGGTTAACACTGGAATATCATGTTGACTGTCTCTTTACTTGTATTCTACTTGTATTTTCATTTAGGTTTTACGGTAAAATTGTTCTTTAGTTACTTAGGGATTATTTAGTTCTTAGATTTTCCGAGAGGGGCACTATTTCTTAGGGTTGTTTCTTCTACTAGCTACAGAAAGTGACACTTCGAAATTGCAGCTTCAGCCCTAATTTGGTTAATTGCCTCCTTTGTCCCCATTATCTTCTGTAATATTAACTTGTTTCGATTTTCTTTAGATTGTTTCTGTTAGTAAGTGTGTAGAAGTCGGGTCTGTGCTTAAGACTTTTCCGCTGTAAGATTTCAGGGTGCTTGTAACTTTAAATAATGGCGTATTTCCCGGAATGTCAAGCCATCGGCCACCTGGTCGTGGAACAGTCGTCGCGTTTTCATAATTGCAACTACTAAGTTCTAAGGGATTTCGTCTAATTGGCGCAGAAAATAAGTATTGTGTAAAAGATCCTAAAATCATCACTTAATTCCGAATTATAACTTTTTTTTGCCTTATTCAGATAGTCCCCGTTGTGGCTTAAAGAACCACCCCTGAGGTTCCTTGTTCCCTCGCATATATTTCCTTACATATCAAGACTAGGCAATACACTTTTTTATCTTGATTTTTTCAATATAATCCATGCGTGAACCTTGACCTTTTACACTCTTTAGGTCTATTTTCTGTTCTTCTTTTGCCATTGAGGCATGTCGAGTCGAAACGAGGCTTTACCCCTATAAAGCGCCAAGAATGAGCAGGATTTAAAAAAAATTTAAGGCCGCCTCCTTAATTGCCTGAATAAGACTTTAGTTTAAGGCAGCCAGCGAGGATTCGAGCGCCGTCTACGAATCCGGGAGAATCAGTGAATCTAGGAATCCATGACGAAGGGCCGAGGACCGATCATTCACTGTCGCTACTAGAGATATTCGATCTTCTCCACGGAGTTTTTGCTGAAAAGTTCTGGAGTAGGTTTTCGAGTAGCAAATCACTGATTAAATCGTCCCTCTTCCGTCGAGAATCATCGGATAAAAAAGTTGATGCCGACCCTGACCCGGTTTTTAGGAATGTCTACCTCTGATAGTTGTGGTAAAATTTTAGGTGAGTGAATTGTGGAAATGTGTAGATGGGTTCGGATATGAAAGATTGATTGAGTGATTGTGAGATTGAAAAGGGGATAAAGATATTTTTAAGGATTCAGACATATTTGTGTGAAAGTTGAGGTTAGGTTGGTTTGAGATTTGGGACAAGGTGAGAGGACTGGGTCGATTGGGTTAGTAGTAGCAGGGTTGGATAGTTGCGGAGATAGACAAGACAGGTACCAAATCGCGACTATAGATAGCGGTAGAAAAGGAGAGATTAAGAGCAAAAAGGGTGGGTTCGGTTGAGGCTTTTATCAAAAGAAAGAAAGGAGAGAGGGGAATCAGTAAACAGAAGGACGGTATATGTTCCAGCTTGAAATATCTTAAAATTTACAGATCGCTGCCGGAAAAGCATAGATTTATAGAGAATGATGAGAACAGTAAGGTAACTGAAGTAGACGAAGATGAAACTGAATATCCGATAAAAGAGGAAAGACTGAAGCAAATTTTCGAAGTTATGATAGAAGTAATCGGGAATAATAACGAAAAGCAGGATAAAATGGAGAGCAAATGCAAGGTACGATAAAGAAACTAGAATGCTCGAAGAGGGATTTTGGTGGGGACGTGAGTGGGATTACGAGAAAGGAAAAACTTAGAAAAATGAAACAAAGAATAGAAAAAAACAGAGCGAAGAAGAAAAAAGAAATATGGTGATAAAGGGTAGAAGATTTAAGGGAAAGGAGCTGAATGAAGGAGTGAAAGAAGCACTAAAGACTATTGATGCGAAGCTAGAGATAGCGAAAGTGAGAAGTGTAGGAAGGGAGGAACGAAACAAGAGTAGAGGATTAAGGGAAGAAAAACATGGGTTAAATATAGGAGGATACAGATAGACGGAGTATGGTAGGGTCGCGATGAACAAAGGGAACAGATAGTAATGAATGATGAACAGAGAAACTAGAAGAGGATGAAACGGAAAATAGGAAAATAAGAAATAGTAAGAAGAAGAAAAGACGAGAAACGAAAATAGGGATGAATGGAAGATATTTACTAGAACATAGCAGGACTGGAGAGAAAGGAAAGGGAGTTAATAAGAAATTTGACACAATGAGATTCATTTATAATGATGGAGACGTGGCTAGATGAAAATGGATGGGAGAGACAAAGGAAAATATACACGCTCAGGAGGTGAAAGAGCAATGGTAATTTATTATGTGATAGTGGATGATAAGGTGAGAGAGAAGGTTAAGAAACTAGAGATGGGTGATTATATTGTATCGGAACACTTTCCCTTAATAGTGACATTTGAGGGAGAAAACAGTAATAGCAATAGGAAAGAAGGGCAGCAAAGGTAAAATAGTTTAGGAAAAGTGGATTGGTCAAGCCAAGCAAAAGAACAGTTTAGGAAAAACGTGAGAAATATCAAAATGGGAGAGGAAAATGTGGACGAGGTGATGGAAAAATGATACAAGAAATAAAAAGAGGATTAAAGTGTACAAATAAAAATAAAGTTAGTAAAGGGGGGTACATAAGTAGATAGGATGAGGACTGCAAAGAGAAAAAAAGAAAGCCAGAACGGAATTTTTAAAGTGGAAAAAGAACGAAGTTATGGGGAAGAATTTAGGGAAAAAAGAAGGTCAGAAAGGAATTATGAAAGTCGAAAAAAGAAAAAGTAATGGGAAAGAATATAAGGGGGAAAAAAAACAAAGAGTACACTGATATTTGTGATCAAAAGAAAGAGGGAGAGAATGAAAGGTTAGTGGAGAAGACAAGGGCGGAAGAAGATGTATGGACGGTAGTAAATAGAGAGAAAAAAATAAGAAAAAGTGTAAACCAAGATGTTTAAATAATATAATGGAACGTAAATGGGTGGCCAGATTTATGGAGAGAATCAGTAGTTATATAATAGTAAAGAAAGGCAAAGGAGAGGAGGTTGAAGATTATAGGGGTGAAATGCTAACGCCAACAATGTATAAAGTATATTTAACTGTTGTGTCAGAAAGGTTAGAAAAAGAAGTTAAGGAAAAAAGATAGAGCGACCAAATCAGATAGGGTTTCAAAAAGAAGTGAGGGTAAGAAACAAAATATATGTTTTGAACTTTTTACTAAATTAAGAATTCAGTAATTGGAGTTTATCCACACTGTGAAATTTCTTCGACCGTTATTATCATTAATGAGAGAATGCGCTTTATTCTGGGCATACGGTCCAATATAAATAAAAATGGATTCAGATGTCAATGAATATTTATTTGTCAATTTTCATTAATATAATCAACGTACGTTTCAACCTAGTTGCAGGTCTTCTTTAAGGTAATACATCACCCTTTAATTTTGATATGTAAATCCAAAAACAAGACAATTCAATTGTGCTTTAGTCCTTACAAAGGAGCATAATTTAAGAGCAAGCCAATTTAGATAATTGTTAGAAGTTAAAAATTATTTTTTTTATAAATAATTTGAAGTGTCCTTTATATATATAAGAAAAACACACAAAAACTTTAAAATTTGAAGCCTCAAAATTAAAATAGGCTAAAAATTATATAATATTCACAACATTCTGAAATCGATTTTAACGACAACCGTTACTAATTATTTGGAAGAACCATGTTTTTCCTTCCAAACAATAAGTCTCACAACCGTGAGATAGGTGGTTACAGTCTGTAAAGGAATCAATACGACGATCCAGCAAAAGCCTCGTGCACCCTAAGAACACGGAGTGACCCAAGGACAACCGCCTTCTGCATTTTTCCCGCAAGTGTTCTAGCATATGTTTGACACGCAGGGATGCTTTTTAGGCTATTAGCAAGTGAAAGCTGGGCACCTCCAAGAGCGCCGATGATAAGGATGATCAGTTTAACAGAATATTCCGGGTACAATCGTTGCAACTCCCTTATAAGGTCTCGATACCTCTCTT
>NC_046657.1:61122355-61133337 GCF_010883055.1 Belonocnema kinseyi
ATGTACAGTCGCGGAACGGAAGACTTAAGACGAATGCTTTTGTTCATGTGCATAACCTTTCTTGTCCCGATATCAAGAGATCTGAGCTCGTTCTTCGTCCATTGAACTACTCCAAATGAATAGAGCAGTACCGGGACGGCAAGCATGTTCGTTGTAGATACTTTGTTCCTCGCCGACAGTTCGGAAGACCAAATCTGTCGGATGAGACGTTTGTATCTGCCTCGGAGAGTATCCTTTATAGATGTCACATCCTGAATGCGGCTCTGTGGCTCGCCCAGGTATGTATAAGTCGCTCCAGCGCATGGTGTCGTATGGCGCTTCTATCAACGAGCTCAGGATCTTCAGGGATTCCATTAATTTTTCCTCTCTTCAAATAAACCTTGGCCCATTTGTTTAACCCAAATTCTATTCCAATTTCCTTAGTATATCGTTCGACAATCCCCAGAGCTAGATGCAGTTGCTCTCTGTTTCTAGCATAGATCTTAAGCTCGACCATGTAAAATACAAGAGTGACCTTGTACTTTCGATCTGCAGGTTTGCCGCACAAGTACCCGTCGGAATGGCGCAGTGCTAGAGATAGTGGCAATAATGTAAGGCAAAAGAGGAGTAGGCTCATGGTGTCGCCCTGAAAGACACCTCTCTGAAACGTGACCTTGTTAGTTGTCACACGATTTTTGCCAGATGAGATTGTAAATCTGGTTTTCCAAAGCGGCATCAATCTCTCTATGCAACCAACTATTTGCGCATGAACCCTTAAGATTTCCAAAAGACAGATGATAAGTCTATAGGATGTAGAATCGAAAGCTTTCCGATAATCAATCCAGGCCATCGATAGGTCACGCTGGTGGAATGCTGCATCTTTGCAGACACATCTATCGATGAGCAGGTTCTCCTGACATCCGGCTACGCCTTTCTTTGAGCCTCGTTGTTCATACATTTCTTGCCACACAGGTTCAATTGCCCGAAAAATCCTATCATTTAGGATAGCTGTGGATATCTTATAAAGCGTGTTCAGACAAGTTATTGGCCTGTAGTTCTTCGGGTCAGCTAAGTTTCCTATTTTCGGCAGGAGTATTGTGCGCCCCTTCACCAACCACTCTGGAATCGGATCTTCCGACTTCAAATATGAGGAGAAAATACGGGCGGGTGGGTGTTCGACAGTAACTGGAGGGTCTTGGAAGAGTCGAGATGGGTCAGAGAGAAACTATTGATTTTCTCTGACCCATCTCTCCCTCCGCTCTAGACTTCTCTTAGCATCAGATAGTATCCGCATTCTCTCAACAATATTCTGCCTGATGGTCAGCAGCTTTGACTTGTTAAGTGTGTGATAACGGGTCAGGAGTTCGCGCGCGGACTTTCGAACCTTGGCGGTAAAATTCCTGCCTGATGTGACGTAGTCAATCACACATTGAATGTGGGACGCGTACTTTCTTGCCCAGCCTATCTTTATGGCAAGTTGATGCATTCGTCTTTTGGTCTTATGATCAGCCGTTGGTTTTGTTTTACGGTTCACATCGGCCAAAGCGCTCGCTGCACTATATACACAATAATTGATAGCCCAGAGGTCGGATTCACCGGAAAAATGTCCATGAAGCTCGTCATCCATTTCAGCCAGATCTTTAGGCTTGAGAGAAACCTTGGTGTTGATGTTTCTCCGGGTCGTAAAGCATCGCCCTTCATCTATTGGATGCCTGTCCGCGGTTGGTCTTAGTGTCGCCTCTCTTTCTTTGTTGCCGGCTTGTTTTAGCTGTGGTAGAGTAGGCGTTCAGCTTACATAGCCCCTTTTACGGAGTAGTTCAGCATGGTTTCGCAGACGTTGCTGCGAAAAGTGTGATAGCTCCGGGTGTTTCTCGCACCACAGAGCATGCAGCCGTGCTATGTAACCCCGTTCACGGACCACACTCGCATCGTAGCAGTCTAGCAAGTCGTGATTCAGTTGCTCCGTCCAACCAAAGGTCACGAGATCCCGCCGATCCATCGCATTGAATCCATTTTCATTGGCTCCCCCAGCTCTAGATTGGTCGGCATTGTTGGCCGACCCATTTTTGAGAGCCCTGCGCCTTCTGTTGTTTTGAACCGCACTTACTTCTAACAATTATCTAAATTGTCTCACTTCGAAATTATGCTCCTTTGTAAGGACTAAAGCACAATTGAAGTGTCTTGTTTTTGGATTTTCATATCAAAATTGACGGGTGACGTATTACCTTAAAGAACACCTGCATCTAGGTTGAAACGTACGTTGGTTATATCAAAGAACTTGAAGAAGGCTTTTGACGCATTAGAGCAAGGCGATATAGAAACAGTTATGCTAGAAAAGGGGATAGGCGAGGGATTAATAAAAAAGTATCAGAGATTTGAAGATATATCAATATCAGACTTGGAAGAAAAAATAAGGAGAAAAGTTTAGCAGATATATGGTGATGGAAAAAAAGGAAAGATATTGAGAGTTTCGAAGAAAGGTATATAAGGTGGACACTAGGGGCAAACTGGACCACGCCAGGATATATGGTGAAATAAGAAATGCAAGAGGGTAAATTAAGAATCAAAACGAGAAAAGGGCATGGAAATTTCAGACGAAGCTTAAGGTGAAAACGGGAGAGGAGTTGGCAAGTAAGCGTTTGATGGAGGTAGAACAGAGGAGAGGATGGCGAGCGAATTAACGACATGGGAAGAAGAAAGGAGGAACTTCTTTTAAGTTAGGGACTTAGATGGCGGGACTGGAGTATACTATAAAGAATTGGAAAAAAGGAGAGGGAAAGACAGAAAGATGGTGGGTGATTCAGAAATCTAATTTCAATAGATGGTATAAAACGATAAAAAATAAAGGAGTACCAATGTATTTAGGAAATGTAAAAGGAGAGAGAAGGTGAACCAGAATAACAAGATTTAGATTGGGAAACGCGGTAAGGGAGGGGACGTATTACGAAAAAGAAGAGAACAGAAAATGTAGAATATGTGAATAAGAAAGGGCAAAAGTCATGAGAAGGACTTGTTTGTGGTTTTGCCTACTATACTCAGATTTCGATTAAAACTTTGAATCTTGAAAAATTGTTTCAAAAATTCTTGAAATGCTCTGACTTTCTTAATTTGTATCAAAAACGGCTGTTCAACGAATTCGATCTTTCTTCTTGATCACTGAGACTATTTGCCACAGTACAATCCAATCACGCTTTGTTAAGCTTTAAATGTTTATTCATTCTTCGGCTTTTTTCGATGATGAAATTGCTATAACTTTGGTAATTTTTATTTAAGAAAAGAAGCGATGAGGATAAATTATTCATATTTTTTCTTTAATTTTTATCAAACATGACTAATTAACGAACTTGATCTTTCTTTTTGGTCTATTAAACTCTGCGCTAAAGCAAAATCTAATCCAAATAATCTTTAAGAAGTTATTAGTTATACAGACGACGACAAACGCAACGATAGACAAACACCGAAGTAAAAAATTTTTTTTTACTACTCAAGAGGCCTTAAAACGTCGACATTTCATAAAATACGCGAAAGTCATTTTTTACATAAAACTAATACCTTCTCATTATGGATGAGATTGTAAAAATACGTAACTCGAAGACAAATTTCTCAAAATTCGAAAATGTTGCGGTTATGTAAAAACTAAGGGTTGCACAATAAAACAACCTTCATGTTCGTGATCAGCGTGTCGAAATCAATAGGAAATAATGAGTCTCGCTTCTAGCTGAAGACACTTTTTTTGGGGGGCTGTCTAATAATTATTATCGATATACACTTCTAGATTTATTAAGTTGATTAAGTCGCGCACTTAAAATCTTCAAATAATGTCTTAAACTGTACTTTTTATTATAATAATCCCAAAACAAAATAAATATACTTTAAAAGGATTAACTAAATATTTTTTTTTTTAGAATCTTAACCTAGCCACAATTTGAGTATTCAAAAACGTTTTATGAATAAAGAAGTCTTTGAAAATAAGCTGAATTACCAAAATGAATACGCGTAAACCCTATCGATAGAAAACTCAGAGTATTCTCAGACAAAATAACCTGGCTCGTTTGAAGGTGTATGAAGATTGGATTTGAATTATTTAGTCTCAGAGATAATCAGAGAGATTTGGATTCTTTCCGCGGTCCTTTTAAGTGTGATCCGACTGTCATATAATGGTCCTATTGTATTCATGAATTTTCTCATTTTACTCATTCATAATTATAACTTATATATAAATATACCATTATAAACTCAAATTCCAAAATGTTCAAGATTTTCGAATTATTGTGTTTAGGCTGTTAACTTTGAAATTTAAAAAATCTATTTCTACATTTTTATCCAAAAGCTTAATAAAGGACCCTTAACTGTCGGCTATTCTATTAAGATAGCCTTTCTGCTTGCTATTTATGATCGAATTCTTGTTGCGTTTCAGCCTTTCTGCTTGTTATTAATGATCCTTTTTTTCTTTCAATTTCGGAAAAAATATTTAATAGACTTCAGAGCATTTAATCGAACTACCTAGACCTGGCTTGCGGATAATTTCTCAGAGCTTCTGAGATCCTTGAGAATCTTTCGCATATACTCTAAAATTGCTATCGGTAGTGTAATGATAGTAAATGAGTGATACGGCATATTTCCCTTGAATTTTATCAAGAAATTTACAAACTCAGCAAAAGTGACTACTTTTTGTTGATAGAAACCATATACTTAATATATACATATACATATTTTGATGAACTTCCCGCCTGGCAACTGTCTCACTTCTTTGCGGTTTTTCTCATTTTACTAATCTGGAAATACAATCTTCCGACAAAAATGGCGTTTTACCTCTCACCTGAGACGATGAAAAAGGACGCGAATCTGAAATTCATTCATTAATCTGAAAGCCAAATAGGTCACGCTTTATTAGCTTAGAGTAAATTTTTTCCGTATCTAGGTTAATTGTTCCTCCTCTCGGACGTAGTGGAGAGTGAGTAGAAAGAAGAAAAAGAATCATTCTGAACTCGAACCAAGAACATTATCTTGAAGGCTTTCCGCCTGGATTAAAAAGAAATATTAATTAAAAGGAAATCTAAATAGAAATGAGAGGAAGCACGGGGGGACGCAGGCAACTGTCAGGTTGGCAATTGAAATAATTAATGAACTTGTCGCATTTCAACGTCGTGTGTTGAAGTTGTAGACACAGGCCTTTGAAATATGTTTATTTTTGATCTCGGAAAAGGTCATGCCAAACTGAAAAATTGTAAAGCAGATTCAGTGCGTCATTGTTGTGACAATCGGGAATGTGCAGTACGAATTTCCTCGTGGGGGTCTTCTAGCCATTATTTTCTTCAGTCGACAACGGTTCACACCGAATAGTGGTGATTCGGATAATGCATCAAAAATAACTTTAAAAATCAAATCATCAAATGTAACTTTAAAGACAGTGATGTTGATATATGTAACCATAGTCTACTCTACCTAATTTTTGAACACAAATCGCCCTTGTAAAGTTGTGAGCCATGATATACTCGAAGTTGAATTATCCGTCATAGAAATATAAGATATTCCATTTTGTTTTCTTTAACCGAAGCCTTCTTTCTTTGCGTCACTCCTTAGCATCCCCAGTATGTCGGAACGATCGGAACATTGGTAGTAGGAACTTATGTCTCGTTGATATCTAGAAATTTTATTGTTTTGATGTAAAACTATCTGGCGCCATTCTGGCAAACTGTTGAACTGATCTAAGAGTCCAACTTAGCGTCTATAGTCATATAAATCTCTAAAAATAAATAATTCGATAAAAGTAAAAATTTTGACAAGCAACAAAAATAATGACGCTTTTGGTGCGCCTGCTTGTAGTCCTATAATTAAAATCCGTATATTATTTTTTACAGCATCAAGAGTTCCACCGGCAAGGATGGAGGAGCCGGAAGATGCGCATACTTTTCCATTGGGTACAATAGTGGCATTTCAAAACCTTTATGTTATAATCTATCGTGATTATACAAGGAACGTAGTAACATATAGACTAATGAATGAAGCCGAAAGAGAGATTTTCGCAAGGATTGTGCGCCGAAGACCCACACACCCAAGTATAATCTCTAACAATAAATTTTAGTGCTAAATAATTTGAAACGTATAGTTTCTGAATGAAGCAATTTTTATGAGCAAATGGTTTGTGTAATTATACAAACCTAATATTATACAGGGAACTTTTCTCAATACTATAATTCCTTCGATTCGATATTTAAGATTACCATGTGATATATCAAACATCTGCGCCTATGTTTACAGAGAGGATTCCCTTCATCAATTTAAAAATCCTCACAGTATTTATGTTTTCAATCTTCTCACTTTATTTCAATAATTTTTAACAACAAAAAAACTCCCAGACACTCATTAAATACATAGTCTACACTTTGGTTATTTTATACTAAATAGTCTTTCTTTACCATTTTTGAAGTCTTCATCAGGGTCGACAGAAAACTAAAGGTTAGTACAACAAAAGTAAAGGACTGAAATTGGCTGACTGGTGTGGAAGACATAGGGCCATACCTACGGTTTTGCAGATAATGCAAAGACCTAGATAAAAGAAAGGATGCCTTGGCTCCTCGTCACGTAGGGTATGCACGCGGTTTCGAATTCGTGAATTATACTTTAGATTGTATACATATGTATTCTGATCCACATTCGAAATTAGAAAATTGCGCAAATATATAAGTAAAAGTTTAAATGAATTTTGTATTTAAAAATAAATTTCAATTTGAAGAAATGAATGAATTTGAGTTTCGGTTAATTAATTTCAATAGTTTATGTGTAACAAATTATACTCATATCGTGATCAAAAATATTGTGTGGCATATTTTGAGGTTGTCTTTCTCATTAATTTCTATTTTCGCTACATAACCTTAAATATTACCTCCTATTCTTAGAATTAGCTGCAGTTCGTGCAGACATAACCTAAAAATTTGTACTGTTATTTTACTCTAGAGCTTAATTATGGACTCGGGTTAACTGCGAACCAGTGTAAAGGATTCAGTTCTAAAATTTGCGAGCTAACGAAAGACAACCTAAAAAAACGCCGCAGAATATTGTTGTTTAAGATATGATTATAACTGTTCACACATGTACTCTTGAAATTAATTAACCGCAACTGAGATTCATTTTTTTTTTTAATTGAGATTTATTTTTAAGTATCCAATTCACGCCAGCCCTTACTCATTATAAATTTGCCAAATTTTGTAATTTCACGCGTGCATCACAATTCATATGTATACAATCTAACGTACAATTCATGAATTCAACTGCGCGTGTATAAGCGATTAGGATCCAAGCAATCTTTTCTTTTATCTGGATATTTGTATTATCATGAAAATCATAGGTATAACCATATGTCCTCCGCTTCACCCATCCATGTTCAGTATTTCAATTTTCTTGAGAAAACTTTAGTTTTCTGTCGACCCTGCATGACTCCGTTTTTTCTCACACGGAATTTAGGGTCCTTCTAGCCGCACACGTCCTGCTCCTTCAATAATATAAATACGGCAACTATAACGACTAAAATTATTATAAACTATAATATTTTAAATTAGGCGCCAGTCCTTGCATGGGACAGATATAAAAGAATGTTAGCAAATAAGCTTCAGACAACAAGACAACTTGAACGTATTAGGAACAACTGAATAACTCAAAACATTATCCTCTGCAAGTCAGAAATATGGAACTCTCAGTTTCAAATCCCACAATTTCCAACCTGCGAAATTCCTCAATAAGTCGCATGAACGAGGATCAATAGTGAGAGGAAAGACAGACGCGAATAAGAAAATTATAGTAAAATTAAATTAAGAGAAAACATTAGGGCAGTAATTACAGCTTGAAGATAACGGTTAGCTCAGCCTTACGTAGGAAAAGGTCATGCTGGAGGGTTTGGGTTTAATGTAACCAAATGAACTCGATTTTTAAAAAAGTAAGATCCAAGTTGATTTATTAGTAAATTCGAAATACTATGTTATACAATGATTGAGAGAGAGACAATGAAAATCATGGTTCTAATCAGAAATTTGTTTCAAACCGAATTTTACAAAATAAAATTTCGGTACTCCCTACATTACCTAACAATAAATATCAGGAATTAATGAAATGATAAAAAATAATACAATTTTAAAGGGTGAAACTGACTTTACAGTATACATTTTTCTTTTTTATTTGCATTGGGCAAGATTAAGTACGTATAGGGGAAAGGGAATGATTTTTAACCTTAAAACTTCAAGTGATAAACTTGATCTTTCATCAGATAAATTTCATCTTGCGTCAGATAAATTTTATATTTCGTCAGATAAATTTGGTGCAGCGGTTTTGTCTAATTGAATGATAAAATTTATTTCTGAGTTTTACTGTGATTCTTCTGTCATTTCCTCACTTATTTCAGAAAAACATGAGAAAAGTAATTTAGCATCAGGGAGTAAATTAATAGTGCTGAAATACACTTTCGCTCCATTTTTTCTAAAACTAATAGTATTCTTTCATTAAACTTTTTTATCCTTTTAGCAACCAAGTAGATCAAAAGGGAATTTCTGAATTTTTAAAATAAAAATTGGAAGTTTCATACCCGTAAAAAATTGATAAAGAGTGCACCTCAAAAAAAAAATTCTCTGTCAATTGTTTTGGGAATTATTCATAATCTCTAATAAAACTTTTCAGGGTTTAATTCCGCACTAATCTCGAAAGAACTTTCCATTTTTCTTAAATGTTAAATTTCTTTTTTGAAATCGTTCAATTCTCTTCCGTAAAATTGAAGTAGGTTGAGCCATTATGTCATACTATCTTTTAAATTTTAGAAATAATCATACTAAGCTGAACATTTTGAATTTTTAAATTGATAACTCACTACAAGCTCTGATGCTTCAAAATTGTATTGCACAATTAAAGAACACTTTTTACGAAGCGTTATATAAATAAAAAAAATCACAGATATTTTGTTTACATATGTATGGCAAGTTTCTTCCATTATAAGACTAATTTACAGCAAGTTCTGAAAAAATCGAGAGGTGTTTCTAGCAATTAGAAAGGGCTAAACAAAATTTTAGGAATTTTTAAGAAAAAACAAAATTTGAAATTAAAACTTTTTGGTACCGCTGTAATTTTTTATCGTTAAAAGATTTACGCCTTCAGTAACAATATGTATTTTTGCAAGCATGATCGCAAAGGTGCTTCACAGTTGAAAAAAGGAGATTGTTCTGTCGGCCCTTAAAAAGCATCCTATTGCATTGAAACAAGGGGGTCTTCTTATTTTAACGCATTACCTTCTTAAATGAGTCATACACATACACTTACATACTGCTTACGCCTAATGTGTATAATAACCGCAATATGCATTATGCATATACCCCGAAAATATGAGATATGAGATTAGGAAAGGTATAGATAGAATCTTGGATATAGTCATAGTTAAAATATAGGCAGAATATTTTTCCCCTAAACTGCTACATAAAAATTACACTGCAGCTAAATTGTGTTGCATCTAGAATTTTCCGCAGTTGAAGTTCACATGTTATTTGGCGAAAGTTTATCATAGCAAGAAGAAAACGGTAAAATGTGAGTGAATTCGAGCTATGAATCAGGACACTAGATTTAAAACAACTTTTCGTTTACTTAATTATTATTTTTAAAATAAATATACTTATCGTGAACAAATTTCTAGTTTGTAATCTAGTTTAAAGAAAACTTTAAAAAATAGTTCAAAAAATAGTTACATGAAGAAAATTTCATCAACAAGAAATATATTTCTATTCATCCGCGACAGGTGCAATTGTTTGAATAATGAAATTGTACTAATTTCAGTATTTTAAAAACTTTTTTTCTGATTTTTAGATCTATTTCATGCATAGTTCAATGTTCTTCGCACTGCTGTTAACTGCATAGCAGACGAAGGTTTTTCACTAAAAAAATTTTATTCCGAGACGATTAAATACTCTAAATCATCTTAGCTGCATGTAAACTTTATTCGCTATTGGTTAATCTATGTTCCAGCAAATCTTTCTACTGAAATCGATCTAAACTTTATCTTTTGTTTTTTTTTTGTCTAACATTTACCGAACTTTTCTTTAAGTTTGTCCAAGTTACATCGCGTGGAATTTATCACTCAGGCTTTTAACTATCAATACGACATACACCATAAAAAAACTATATACGTTTTTTATGCAAAATAGTACATGAGTACAGAATTGCGTTTTTGTTAATACACATTCCACTATGAACATCGTTAACCGTTACTGCGAATGTAATAGCTGCAGTGTTTTTTATGGAAGGACTTGATAACTTGAACAGGAAGTAAAATGTTGCATCAACTAATATTACTTATATATTGATTTTAACCAATAATAAAGGTTATCTGAAGTACTGATTGATTTTTTGAAGAAAACAAAACGGTAAAAATTTATTGGCTAGCTTCAGGGCAAGAGTAATAAACCCACGACAATTCGCGAAGGAAAACGATGTCCAATCGATTTAGGCTTGCGAATTCGCGATTCGCGTAAATTGATAATAATAAATGAGAACTTTTTTGGAATTTCACAGGTATGGGGAAAATCTGTTAAAACTTGAGAATATAACTTTCCACACAGGATGTACCTTCTTTAAAATACACTGACGAATTTAGAGGTACAGAGTATAAATCTAATTCTATTAATAAGTTTAAAAGTGTTGAGTAAAGTATTGTAATTCAACCAACTAGCTAGTAATAAAAACTACTCTCAAGCTCAATCTGAAGAAAATGCTTTCCTTAACTAAATATCATTCATCAATATTTTACGTAAACTGACATGATTGATAGAAAGGTTATGAGGCGTAGCTATAGGTGTGATTTACCGCTGTTCTACTGGAAGCTGATGTTATTTCAATAGATAGGATTTTCTTCCAGTAGGACCCTGCGGTGGTATATACGAGGGTGGATTGATAAGTTTCCGGCCTGACCAAGAAAAACAACGTTTTTAAGAATTTTTTTTTTTTTATTTCTCAACATAATCTCCTCCAAGGCT
>NC_046657.1:61133437-61146446 GCF_010883055.1 Belonocnema kinseyi
GCTATCTAAGGATGGTACTATAGAACGCCACCTCAAGGTAGGCCTAGTGGCGCCATCTCTTGGTCAGGCCGGAAACTTATCAATCCACCCTCGTACTTTGTCTGGTGAAATTAGACTAACAACATAGTTGTTTAAGGCAGTACGGATTCAGAATAAGATTAATATCATGTATAATTTTATTATAATTGATACATTCTTGAGAGGTACAAACATGACTGACAACCTATACGTGGTATACCTTGGGCAAATTCAAAAATAGTTTGGCAAATGGTAGCAATTACGGAAAAAATATTTGTTCTATATTTTAACTTTGACTACTTCCAAGGTTCTATCTATACTTTTTTTAATGTTTTATTTTATAATATCAATCAAGAGCTCTCGAAAAAATGTAGTGTTTTCCGATTTCCTCCGCAATCGATTGCTAGCATTTTCGTATAAATATTATAAGTTTTCAGGCGGTCTGCATAATACATATTGCGTTTATCGTACACATTAGGTTTTAAATATTTGAAATCAAAGCTACTAAAAATCCAAAAGTTTAAACTGGAGTTGCAGGAATAAAAAAAACATAATAATAATTTCCGAGATAAATTCTCAAAATGTTGAATGTTGATGTATGATTCTTCATTCCTTAATTAAACTTTCTTTGATTTATGAACCCTTCAGTTCAAAGTTTTAGTTTTTCAAGTATTCTTATTTAATATAAGTAAGTTATTCAATTCATAATTACAAAAATTTGAAATTTCAAACTGCTTAATTATTCCATTTTAATTCAGTTATTCGAATGCCAGCAATTTATTCTACCATTTTTTATGATTAACTTTAAAATTGTATGATTGCGATGTGTTTAATATAAAATTACTCAAAGTTAAAGAATTTGTGTTGAAAATTAACCCTCGTTCGGCAAACTTCCATGGAGTTATTTATTCAACACACTGAGATCTTATGAATGCCAGTGACAAAAACTGTTGTAACAAATAAACTATTTGATATATTTGCTTGATTGTTTGGGGGTTCTTTAATGTGTATTTCTGAAAGGTATATAGTACAGCAAGAAGTCCGTTTAATAGATTAAAAAGTTAAAACTTCTGCTTTCTTTAGGTACTTTAAATTCATGAAATATAGTCGTGGCATGCAAAAGAAAAAATTTTTTTTTTTTGCTGCGAAAATATTCTTATTGCGTATTTCTTAGTTTTATGTATTTACAGATAATACAATTGTGAATCTGTGTAATTTTTTCTAATCATACGAAACAAGAAGGTAAAATTTTTGTATCGATTAAAATAACTAGTAACTATATTTTTACAGGACAATATATAATAACGCCAATTTGCTGTGAGATTGGCGATAGACTTGTTAGTCCAGAGCGTGCATCTCATAGAGGCGTAGAACAATATAGAGAATGCTTTGCAGCCGGGATGATGACTGATATAATCCATAACGTCGCTGCTGTCTTCGGTAATCTGAAAACCAAAATATAATTTTGCAAAATATTAAAGCACTCTGCCCAGAACGACTAGTTTTATCCTAAATATGATGTGTATGACGCATTTTTATCACCTATAACTATTTCACTCGTAAAGTCCCTAGTATTTAGGAACTACTTTTTCTTTTTAATTTTTCCACTTGAATAATAAATGTGTTTTTCTTACATAATCAGGTCATACAACAGGACCCACAGACAACTTTCTATTGTTTCGTTCCACAGGACAATATATTCCACATTTGGATGATTTTTTATTTGCTCATGTTGCAACTTATATGAATAATATGTGGGTCGATGTAGATCTCCTTCCTACGGATGAAGGTAATTCGAAAGCTAATATGCAATCTATAAAGATGATATTATAGATATGTATACAAAGTTTCGACATTTTTTAATAAGGATACAATCACTAGGATTTAAGTTGTTTGGGCCAATATTCAGGGTGCAATAGAAACATTAAAAATACGTATTTTGCATCACTAATGTTAAATAATTTACTTAGTATTTTTTAATTACGTACCTGTTATTATTCAAGAGAATAAACTTTTATATTTTTACTTTTAGAGCGGGCTTATGAGGAGCAGCAACGCCAGCGTCGTGGTAATCGAGATTCATGATAATATCTTACTAATTATTATTATAAATTGTGTAGTCTGTCTTATATACAAGAATATTGTTTAGATTAAGGCACTGATGGGTAACAGTATGTCAATAATTTGGCTCCTCCTGGGGGTTTTCTCCACAAGAGGGTTTTTCCGGCCAGGTTGCACTGAAACACAATCGAGTAGAGGTGCAGGCAAATGCAGGAGCTTGTAAAAATAAGGCTATACAATAAATTATATTCCTCGTGTTTTTAAGCTGACTCATTTCCGAAACCATTTCCCTCACCTGGCTCCAAGTTTCTTCGTTTATTTCCGTCATGAAAGCATGTATCGCAATTAAGAAAATTAGGTGACGTTACTTTCTAGATTCTTAAAAATTTTCTGAGTCCAAAACTATACAGTATACGAAGATACAATAGTAGCAGGCTCGAGCTTGAAAGGGGAGCAACGAAATACTATATCCTGACTTTTCTTGCTCTGCATCGTTATTTAAAATCTGGATAAGAGGTTTTGTGAGTTATTATTTTTAGAAAAAAAAATCCGTGTAAACGAAAATCCTAGCTGATCCTAAAAAAAATAATAAAATTTTTCTTTTCTTTTCTGTTTTTCTTTTAATCGTTTTGAGTAAGGTGGATGATCTAAAGATCTTACATTGTAGCGTTACCGATATTTCACAAACTTATGGTGCATAGCCTTGTCAGCCTGTTTCTACTAGTTACCTTATGATCTTGAAGTATTTATTATTTTCAGGTATTATTCCGAATGACATGCTTGATAGATAAACGTTTTTTTGGCCTGCTGACCTTAAAAAATTGACTCGCTTACACTTTCATTTTTTTACAGAATTTTCTGACTGCTAACTATTACAAATTAACATTCATCTACACCTTATAACTAATCCGCTCGCCTCTATATTCTAAACTTCCTCGCTGCACCTCGCCTCGCCTCGCACGCATGTCTCACTCTTCTCGCTATGCCTCGAATTACCAGTCACTGTCTCCGCGGATAACGCCTTCCTTTTCTTTCTCTCCATCTTGCACAACGCCCATGCTACTGCCCGTTTGTCTCCCCTTACATGCAACAATACTTTCATGCTTATCCCACTCCTTTCCACCTATCCACATTCCTTTAACCAATGCTTAAGTTTTTCATCTTCTTCTGCCTTCTCTTTCTCCATGCCATTATTTTTAACCAACTCATATACCTTCTTTCCTTTGTCGTGCATCCTTATTACTTCATCCATCTGCAATCCATTCGTACTAAAATACCTTTCCCTTTCCACCTCTATCTTTGTATTACTACGTCTGTTCTCCTTCTCCCACCAACACTCCCGACCAACTTACTTCCCTCCTCTTTCAAAAATTCTTCCTTATATTTACACGCTCGATTCCTTGTTATAATCGCTAAACTCCTTCTTCCTGTCTCTCTCCTGAAAATATAGTTTGTTGTATTCCTTGTCAACCCCAGTGTCCATTGTACATATCCTCTCCTGTATCCCATTCACCTCCTCATTTACCTTCCACCCCCACACCTCCACTGCGTAAAAAAACACACTCATCACTAGCGAATGAGACAATTTCATTATATAATATTTAACTAATTTGAGCTGATTTATTGAAGACAAATAATTTTTGCAAATTATGCTAAAAAATTAAAAACTTTAATGAATAATGAAGAAATTATACAACAACAACGATTGAAAATCTACATCAGAACTCTGTTGAAAATTAGCGCCAGAGCATCTTGAATATGAAAAAATAGCAGATATATTGGTCCATATTGATCCCACATTGATCCACTATATGTTTAAAATTGTGGAAAATTCGTATTTTCCTGAACCTTGTCCAAACAATGAGAAAGCACTGTTTTTAAATTCGAGACAGACTATGTAACGTTCCCAATTTCGTAATATGACCTTTTTTTCTTAAAATAGTGATAAAGATATCACATCATCACATCATTATATTAAATTTCACTATTAAACTTCAGTTATATCAAATTTCAGTCTCTGCTCCTCGACAAGTCACAATTTTTAAATTATCAAAAAATGTGTTGCCACAATGACAAGCGATAATAATAAAAAATTGAATGCTGTCAATTATCCTAAAACTTATTTACATATCAAACTCAGTGGGTTAATGATAGTAAACATATCTCAGCGATTTAGCTGGCGATTTATTTCCGAATAGTTTGCTTTATTTCTGAATAGTTTGTAATTTGTTTGAGTCACTTCTTTCATAAAAATTAAATACAATAATTCATCAGAAGTAGGGTAACTGACAGGTTATTGTTAATATAATACCATTTTTTAAATGAAAAAATTGACTCTTAAAAGTATAATTATATCAATCGATTCAGAATCTCAAGAAACGTGCAAATGCGTTGAACGTCAGGAAGTATCTTTAGCAAATTTTTGCAACTTCCGTCATCGTGCAGATACTTCCTTGACCTCTGATTTTTACTTTATTCAAGAAAAGTTGTTTAGATAGGTACATATACTTGTGGATAAAAAGTCAATAGATGCTTATGACTGCGTACATTTGTGAAATAATCATTACAAGCCGAGAAATAATTCCTCAAATTTCTGAAAATACTACAAAAAAGTGCTTTCTATTGCAATCTTACTCTCTAATTGTGAAATAATAATGACAGGCCCGAAACAGAAATCACGTTTTTGTAGTAATTTGAGAAATTGTAGCCAAAATTGTCATTGGTTATAAAGTGTATTTCGAAATTATCTCCATGAAATGTTTCGATTAGATGAAAATTCAAATAGAGCTTTTTCAACATTTCAAACTTTATTTCGACTTATTGCGACTTTGTTCTGAAAAAAACATTGTTAATAATTAGAAATTGTGTTGTATGCCTGTACCCGTGAAAAACTAAGGCAGAAGAGATATGTGTAAAATTGCAATGATAATTTATGAAAATAAAAACATGCTTGATCTAAGTAATCCTGCTTTTTATCAGACGAATTTCTGGCCCTGTCATTATTATTTCACAATTAGAGAGTAAGATTTAAATAGAAAATACTTTTTTCTACTATATAGAGAAGTTTCAGTCTAAGTTTTTATTGGATCTCAAGTATATTTCGAAATTATCCCAATGAGATGTTTCGATTAGATGAAAATTCGAATGGAGCGTTTTCAAAATTTCAAATTCTGACGTTCAACGAATTTGCACGTTTTTTGAAATTCTGAATCGAATGATATATACATTGAGGAGTCACTTTTGTATGGAAAAAGGTATTATAATAACAACAACAAAAGAAATGATTATTTCACAAATTTACGAAGCAATAGGCATGTAACAATAGGTATGTAAAACCATTGATAATAATTATAAATGTATAATACCTGGTTTGGTAAACGAGTTGGGAGAATAAAGCTTTAAATATCAACTAACACTGAAAATATTAACCGATTTTTTTCAATCTTTTTTTTATTTACTCATAATAATATAACGAGGCTAATGCAGTACATTAAAATTTAATTAATGAATATTGTACAAGATTCTGACTTTTATCCGCTTTGTCTAATCTCAAACAATGGGAGGGTTTTGCGAGGCCAAAAACCGTCTGCTTAACAAACTACCGCCCGCTGCAAAGGTACCGGTTTCCAGACAATGCCTGAGCCTGGATGACGTTCCCCTGATTATTACTTTCTCTCAGGCAATTTTTTCATACTTTTTTTACTATTTACCCTTTTTTCTGAAAATATTCCAACTGTGATTGGCTGTCGAAATTTTTTTACTCAGAAACTCCATCCTTTGGGGCGTGCTTATCATATTTCTGTCTCTCACACTCAACTCAGAATTCCCACGGGTGTCCTCAGCCCTCTGAATACTTCGAGCAATCCTATAATTTATGATAGCTTTAAAAGGCTGATACAGTATGTCAGATAAACTATTTCCCTTCAATTCCCTGGATTGGACAAGTCGCCTCCCTGTAAACAGGAGAGCATTAAGGTAAATTGTATGGAATTTAAAATTTGTTACAGTTAATTGCCGATGAATCTAAACAAATTTCGCATCGGTCCAAACACACTTCTTGCTATCAGAGTTTATTCGCTTGAATCATTTTCAATTCACAAAAATATATTGCATCAATGTAACTTCTTTGTGATAAAGCTGATTTATTGTCATGAAATGCAGCTGAATCACATAGAACCAATGCGGTTCAATTTTGTTAAATAACCAAATAATTCGAATGGTGTTTAATGCTTTTTATTGTCGAATGTATCGAATACAATCAATTAATTTATATGCCATTCAACGAACATTCACACAAAAGCGAATTTTTTTTAGGTTCATATTTATTACAGTGTAATATTGCAACAATGTCATACAATCTACTTTAATGCTTCCCTTTTTACAGAGAGCTCTTTTGTTAGGAGTAAAGTGCAATCTAAGAGAGTCCCGGTGGCTCAGACGATAGCACGCCAAGCTTCCAAACAGAAGAACTGGCGTTCGATCACTGTGCCGGTATTAAGGCAAACTTTTCTGTGTACTTTTACCGAAGCCTCGGTGGTTCAGAACCCACCTTAAACTGTAGGTCCCGTCAGAAAAGCTAATGCCTTACCAAGGATAAACGGGTTCCTTACGGGGACCAACCTTGGGGGTCAGAGCTGATTCTGAGAAGTCTCGAAAATGAGTCAGCGATCTCCTTGCGCTTGGAGTCTCCTTACGGAAGCAACCTCACAAGATGGTTCCTGGACGGTTTCGAATGATGAATATACACACACATAAAATTACATAACACACCAGGTCATTACTTCGAATCTGTGCGTCTAACTGATGACCTCAGAGAGATCGCTGCCCCCACCCTAGCCTCCTAGGGAGGCTTGCGGATTGCATAGCTGGCGAGACTCCCTTTGTTTATCTGTGACAAGGAAGGGTGTCCCTCTCTGTACGATGGGTAGGCCTGACACCTGAGAGGTATAAACTCAGAATGTTGGTAACAACGGAAAGCCGCTGAAATCCAAAAACACTCGACAAAAACAAAGTGCAATCTAACACCAGTCATTACGAAAAGCAAACGTCCGAATTCATATAAGTTTAATATTTAAGCTAAATTTTTGCATGTAGATGTAAACATTTTCCACTAATAGTTCTTGATACCATCTCGACCGGCAGTAGAAATTTTTTACGTACCCGTTAGTCCTGTTTTTACCTTTTATGCTGTGATTGATGAACATTCCTCCTCAGATGTCCTTTTATGTTCTATAAGTTATTAATGTTAACTGATATCATATAATTTATTTTCTTCAAATTTAAGGTTTCTGTCGCTCTCTCTGGATTCTGAACTATATAAAAAAGAGTAAAAGTAACATTTGTTTTGTGATATTAGGTATCTCGGTTGATAATGTCGATTTTTTCGCAGAATTTGGCCGTTTGTTTATATAACAGTAAGGATTACCTTGATAGTCAAAGTATCGGCCATTGTTTTTCATAACTTTTTCCCATCTTGCTGGCAATGCATGTCTTCCTATCCAAAAGAACTGTTCATTTTTTTAGGCCAAATATTCACAGAGCCAAATTCTCACTTCTCCGTAAGACTGGTCATTTGTTTTTGAAAGTCCGCGTTGCATCCACCGGAATAAGTGATAGTCTTATGGGGCCAAGTCCGGCGAATACGGCAGGTGGGGTAAGATGTCCCATTTATTTTCCGCCTGGCTAGCAAAATTTCACAAATGTTTTTTCGCCTTTCAATGTCTCTGCCTTTCAATTGATATGAAATCCATTTCCCTACCTTCTGAAACTTTACCAATGCATGTAGGCGTTCGCAAGTGGTGAATTGGGCAGCAAAATTATCATTATTAATCGAAACACCTACTATTATTTTTTTTCCAAAACACGTATTAAATTCTTATTATTCTTCTTGCTACTGTGCATGTCAAGAAAAGGTCTGTGCGTGAATTACAAAAACTTTCATTTTGAAATTCTGAAGAGTTAGGGTTCAGAGGTTTTGACCGCCCACATTTTCCATAATTTCTGCCGACTTCATTTTTTTGTAAATTTAGCAGTTACCCAAAAATTGCGTAAAATTATTTGCGGTAGGAGAGGATTTGGTAATCGTTCTCAAAAGGCCCTGATTACGTCACTGTTGTGCAATAGTCTGTAGCCAAATTCATTTAAAAAGGTTCAAGGTTATTGTTTGAAAAACAAGAATGATTTATGGCTTCCTGATAGATAAGACATTCGTTAAATGCATCAAAAGATGCAGGTGGACAGATGAAATTTCATATGGCGAGATACGTATGGGAACCTGTTTTGACTATTAATTTGATTAATTTCTTCTTGATGTATAACACTGTTATTAAAAACTCCTGCCTTTATTTGTTTAATCAGCAAAAGATGCAGGTGTATAAGTAATATTTGATATGAAGGTTGTAAATGGAATTCTGTTTTGACTATTAATTTGATTTATTGCTTTCTGGGAGAGAGAACAGCTACGTGCTTTTAAACTCTTAGAATTTAATTCCAGATCTTTCATGTACGATTGATAGCTTAAAAGCAATAAATATCAAGAGTATACTGGCCGGTGCTTATCGCTCCTTATTTCATTTAACGATATTCGAGCTGAGGTCGCATACCTTTTTTGACCACAGATACATGCTCGCTTTTTAGCTCTCCTTTAGAAAGGTAAGTTTTTTACCTGACAGATGTTAAAGATTTAAAATAAAAGTTTCATAAAATGCGACAGATTAATATAATAAAATATTTAAAATCATTTCCAATCATCCACTTAGGCTACTCGATAATCTCTTCTAGAATGAATGACGCCATCGTCAAATTTTACTACGCGATTTTTCTTTAACAACTTCAAGGTTGTTTTCAATAAAGCATTACATTTTGCGTTGTTAAAAATTATATATGTGCGTGTGTATTATAATGTAAAAGGTTTTAGAACAATTAAACAAAGCGGGAGATATGTTACTAGACAAGGATAGCAAATGTGCATTCATAAAAGAGTGCTTTGCATACATTTCCCTCAGTTGTCATCAAGCATTTGTTAAATACACAAAAGTCCGAAAAGTAAAGTGAAGCGAAAATTAATACAGAGACTTTGAACTGTTTTTGTGCTTTACACAATTTAATATAACAACTTTTTCGAAAATTAAAAAAAAATTAAATTACGAAGATCAACATATCCCACCTGTGCAGTGAGGATAGGTAACCTGGTGTCTTTTGAAAATTGGTTAGTGCTCCTTCTTATGGTTTTTAAATTTTAAATATAAAAAATATTTAACCATTTATATTGCAAATAAAATTAAATTACATTTTTAATTTTAAACTCAGTGCAATTCGTTGAAAATAATATTTGTGAAATTGTTGGAGTATAAAAGTCACTTCATAGCGAAAAATTGTTTCCATTTTTCTGGTAGTCTTCGAGCGATTACTCATATTGGTTTCACTGGAATACAGAAAGCTTAATCAGATTTATGAAGATGCCTATGAAGTTTGCATGGAAATGCATCAACTTCTAAAATCGCCTACTGGACATATCAATGCTCACAATATATTCGGAGGTTGAACAAAATTCTAAGGCAAGGGAAGAAGCATCTCTCTTAGTGAAAGAAATAAACTTCTGTGAACAGTTGGTCTACTGACATCCAAAAACCGCATATTCAAGAAATATGTCCGCTTTTAAAAGTCGAGTGAGAACAGGTTTGCTTATAAATTTAACGCAAAAAGATTCAGATGATGTTTTCACCGATTTGTGAACAAGGTAACCAACAACACCATCGAATGATTCGTCACTCTCTATAAAAGCTGACCGGCCTACTGGCTCGGGAGCATTCTCTTATACGCTCTTGACGCGAAAGCTCTGTTCAGAATTGTACTCAATTATCCAATAAAATCATTCCAAAGCCTCCAAACCTATTATCCTTTCCCAAGAGTATATTTACTCTCTTTTAAAAAACTAAAGAGATAATTTTTCAGATCACATAATTGGCGACCGTGACAGGACCCTGGTAATTCGCAACTTTGATAGGGCCCTTTAGCACTGGATACGCCAAGGAACCTGACAGGAGCACAGAAAAAATATCGATTGCCGAAAGTAACAATCAACGTAGAAAATCTTCAAGACACGAAGATTCTCGCCTACAAAGGTTCTCCACAAGCCCCGCTGGATTAGGTAAATAGGTTTGTTTCGCGATTTTGGATAAAATAATTTTTTAATTAATAATTTTAAGCTGAATAGAAAGTGCGTTATAATTGTTTCTCTTTTGTGTAGTTCAACAAAAAAAATATTTAAAATTTAAGGCGGTAAAAGACTTATTCAAATTGTTGTCAGGTGCGTGTCACGTTACTCACAGATTCTCATCATTATCTATCAATTTGACGATGCGAAACTCACGATAAAGAGGTTAGGCCTCGGTCTGCTGTCAATTCCGACTATTTTGATTTGATAGTTTTATTTGTTAAGGATTATGTGACAAAAAAATTATCCTGTTGTAATATTTTGATTACGATTCAGTAGTGTGTTGAAGAAAAACAGTAAATGCAATTATGAACACATTTTAAAATTGTACATGTTTAGTAATTTTTCAGTAAACAAGACTACACTTAATTACTTTTTCCGTGAATTCTTATACATACCATAAATATATCTATTTTCGGTAGATATTCTTAATTTGTTTCTACGAAACCCTCCTTTGACATTTTTTAACCAATATTTTTTGAGTTCTATTTTTGATGTGCACATAATCGAAACAAAACATCAGCACATACACGTGAGCTGTGATTGGTGGAAAATCCGACCTCTTTGACGTCAAGCGAGCCCTCTAATTGACATCGTGATGAAAAGTTCATATTTCAGCACTCAGTTGAAAATAGTAAACAATATGTAAAAAATATTTTATGAGCGTTCCTGTAATTAGTATTTTATATACTACAAGTTCCATTTATTGGAAAAATTATATCCGACTCTTGACGACAGAAAAATGATCGAAGCACTACTGAAAAACTTATGCGACTTCGATAGAACACATGAAGTAGAAGTCTTCAAAGACGACGTTCAGGAGTTAGTGGACGACCTCTACGCGATGGCTACCGATCAGGAAATGAAGACCGCATTAGTCAATGAGGCATTGAGCGGCATTCTATCCCAAAATTTAAAAGGAGATGCACAACGCGTTATAATGAGAATTACAAGGACTCATAGGAAAAATTTGTTTTATTTACCTGGATGATCTCATTGTAATAGGTAAAACCGAGGAAGAGCACTTGGGGAACCTAAGAAAAGTATTCAAACGCCTCCGCGAAACAAAGATAGTACTCCAACGTGAAAAGTGCGAATACTTGAAAAAAGAACTGGAATATCTTGGGCATTCAGTGGGACCGGAGGGAGAAAAGCCCCTAAAAAAGAACATGGATAAACCACTAGCCAAACGAAAGGACTCCTAAACGCCAGGCACAACAACATGTCCTCAAGCCTATTTCGTCTTACACAGAAGCTGACGTACTATCACCCGGGAGTCATCTATAAGCCAGGGAAACATAATGCAAAAGCCGACGCACTCAGTCGAGCGTTCCCTGTAAAAGAAAGAGAATACGTGAACATCTTTGCGCTGGAGAGACTTATACATACCTGGGCGTGCCACAGAGCCGCATTCAGGATGTGACATCTATAAAGGATACTCTCCGAAGCAGATACAAACGTCTCATCCGACAGATTTGGTCTTCCGAACTGTCGGCGAGGAACAAAGTATCTGCAACGAACATGCTTGCCGTCCCGGTACTACTCTATTCATTTGGAGTAGTTGCATGGACGAAGAACGAGCTCAGATCTCTTGATATCGGGACAAGAAAGGTTATGCACATGGACAAAAGCATGCATCTTAAGTCTTCTGTTTCGCGACTGTACATCTCACGCCGTCAAGGGGGTCGCGGAATATTGAGTCTTGAATGTCTTCACAACAGGATTTTTCTGGGTACTGCAAATAGAGTTGCAAATGGAAGAGACCCTCTTCTTAAAATGGTTAGGAATCACGAAGAAGTGGGCAAAGGAGCATTTCTATACAAAGCAGCGGAGAAGCCTGCTGAAACAGTAGGACTTGACTTCAGTATTAGGGGTGAGCAAAATACATCAAATCTAATCTATCTCGAGTACTCACTCCTGAAAGCCAGGATTAAGAAAGCGCAAGAGAAAAACTTTCGTGAACAGCTCCTCGATAAGAGGATGCACGGTATCTTCCACAGAAATGTGAAGGATCAGTCAATGTCTTATGAGCTCACGTTTGCTTTCCTTAAATCGCCCGGATTGAAGTCTAGTACAGAGGGTTTCATTTTTGCAAGCCAAGACGGTGTCATTTCCACCTTAACATACCGTCGCCACATTTTGAGCCAATACATTTCCGATGATAGCTGCAGGGCGTGCCATGCACACCCCGAGCATTTAGCTCACATACTATCTAGTTTTCCAACACACGCGGGAACGACCTACATTCAAAGACACAATGCGGCACTAAGAGTGCTTTATTACCATATCTGTCGCTCCTATGGCATTCACCTTAATATCGCTCCTCTAAATGCTCCTAGGGAAATTGAGTCAATTGTCGAGAATGGGAAGTTCCGCATATACTGGAACTTTATATTCTCGACAATTGTTTCTGTTGCTCACTCGAGGCCTGACATGGTTCTTCTTGACTTCGAGAAGCGAACCATGTTCGTTCTCGAATTTTCGGCACCAGCTGACAAAAACATCATAGCCACGGATAATGAAAAGAAAGAGAGGTATCGATACCTTATAAAGGAGTTGCAACGATTATACCCGGAATATTCTGTTAAACTGATCGTCCTTATCATCGGCGCCCTTGGACGTGCCAAGCTTTCACTTGCTAATAGCCTAAAAAGCATCCCTGCGTGTCAACAATATGCTAGAACACTTGCGGGAAAAATGCAGAAGGCGGTTGTC
>NC_046657.1:61146546-61151964 GCF_010883055.1 Belonocnema kinseyi
AATGCTGGGAAATACAGAATCATTTCGCTGCGGGGAATCTGCCCACTGGCATGATTCATTGCAACGCCGTGCACAGCAGCGATTAGGGCGCGACAAGTGCCGAGTCGCGAAACTCAAATATCGGCTTTGCGCCCTCATATTGCGGGGAAACTAACTAACAATTGTGAGAGGAACATGAAAGGGACCGCAAGAGCAGCCCGGAAGTTATTGCGTTATTGTTTTGATGAAATTATAATATAGTCCTGATTTAATCACTGGGGGAGCTGCGGCTTCTACCAACTTCTTACTTCCAAGTCGCTACCGTTTCACATCGATTAGTGGCCACTCGGACCAAACCGTGTAATGATGTTAATTTAAACTAAAGTTTTAATTATTATCTGTGAAAGGTTTAATTCATGTTTGAGGTGACTTATGATAATAAATAGAACACGAGTCACCAGATGTTTGAATCTAATAGGGAATCAGATGTTGGTAAAGAAACTAAGCAGCTTAATTTTGTTAATTAAAATTAAGCCATGTAAAAATGATAGGATTCTCTTAATTTTGGAATTGAAATTTAAAATTGTAACGTTATGCTTTACCAATCTACCTGTATGTATATGTTCTACCAATAATCTACAGTTCTAATTAATTCTAAGTGGGTGTGATTCATGTGAAAGTGTGTGTGTTTCGTGTAAGTGCGCGTATGTTGTCGCCGGTAATTCTAAATGTATTTGTACTTGTGGTTTACATGTCGCATGTTCTGTCGGTGTGTTGCGTAAGCAAGAAAAAGTGGTGTAATCTGATGTCTAAGCGAAGCAAATAGAAAAATAAGAAAAACCGGGTCTCTGGCATGCTCAGGGCGGTCCCTGGAATAAACGTTTAAGAAAAAGCGGTAAACGGTCGGGTTTACCGGTGTGCGCGATAATGAAAGGATGTGCGTGACTCGTGGTGTCTAGGGTATGCGTGACGGTCGGTTGTTCAGATATGGTCAGATCGGTCCGGGTAGTCAGGTCAGCGTTTAGACCAAAACGGTTTGATTCTTCGTTGTTCCAGAGCGCCATCTCCAGGACCCGCCTCTCCCGGAAAACAGGTACGGTTATGTGCGGAGAAAGAGAGGGGAGAGGGAGGCGCTCTGGTGGCCGTAACGTGTGCGCGAGAGGCGTGTCAGGAGTCAAAAGGATTGTTGCTTCTCGGCCCAGGGCGTCGCCTCCTAGACTTGTCTTTCGCGGAAAAATGTAAGGTACGGTGCAAAGACTGAGGGGGGAGGCGCCCTGGTGGCCTCAAGTTGCGCGTGGCGCAGAGGAGGATCGTCGCGAATCTTGGCCGTGTGAGAAAAGTGCGTGATCGGTGGATGTTCCGTTTAGTCAGGTCGGTGTCATGAGTCAAGGTGTTTCGGGGAGTTCTCCGCGAGTAGGCCATTCAGGGGTACCTAACGCCAACATAAACTAGCCTTGAAGAGTGGTGAAGAGTGGTTTGTATATCCTTTTCGAAGTGTCAAGATTGAACAAACAAAATAACACTAAGGTTGAATTGTTCTAACACTTTTTGGAATAACATATTAGGAATCACAATTTGTCATCATTATGGCCCGTGACTACTTGAATATACTTCGAATGAATATATACAAAACTATCCTAGTGCGATACGACAGATTTCTATAATAATTTTATTTATTTGATGGGTATATGCCCTAAACAAGAAGAGATTTCAAAATACACTATCAACCAAAAACTACTCTCCTTTGGATCACTGTGTTTTAAATATTTATACCCATAAGAAAATTTAAAGTGCTCGAGAATTATAAACAGAAAAGAAAACTATTTGTGTTTTTGAGCCTTGCTCATGTTAAGAAAGGATAGAAATACCCAATCAAACAAATATCTCATTCACTGCCATGCAGCCTCTCTTGCCGCGAGATTTTGATATGTTACTCGGAACCTAGCAAGAAACACATGGAAGTAAATACTACGTTAAACGCTGGGTTGCACAACTGGCGAACGCGTACTAAGAAAAAACGATAATAAATTATGTGTACCTCAGGCTGGGCTTGGCAAGGTACACGATGACGTTCAATGTTTATATTCGCCTAAATTGCGATCATAACTGTAGAATCACCTCTTTCTTGAGAGTAACATTCTATTGGACTATACGTCCTATTTATCTAACATGAAACAAATGCCACCGTGCATGTCATTTACAAAACCGAACAGGATATCTAATAAGGGAAAACCGAAGTACTTCCCTTAGAGCTTGGTGCTCATCCGAAGCATCGGAAGAAAGGCGAGCTTTCTTCCCGAGAGCTGCAATTAAATAGCTCACCCCTCTGGTAGCCAGGTAAGTTCCCACTCCAATTGCTACTAGTGCGCTCCGAAATCGGTAGTGACTTTATGAGAGTTTACCGTATACTTGTTATTATGTTGGTAAAACCTATCGCCACCTTACTGGTTTGTGATACGCTACGTTTTTCAGAAATAAAAGGATCAAATACACGGGAGAGAAATGATGGGATTAGAAAAACGAGGGAAGTAGATGGAGAGGAGATGAATGACGACAAGATAGAGAAGCAGATAAGGAAGCTGAAAAATCTAAGGTGGCAGGGATGGACGAAGCAGAGAATGAAACGTGGCTATTCAGCACACAAGTGGTAAGGCAGAGGCTGAAAGTGATAGGGAAACATGGATGGATGAGGTTGGAAATCTTACCAGGATGAACAGAGAGGTTGGGCGTACCACCTTATAAGGAGGAGGATAAGGAGAGGCAAGAAAATTATAGAGGAATTACGCTAATGAATACTGCGTACAAAATATACGCGATGGTGTTAGCAAATAGGCTGTGAAAACATTTTATGAGGAAAGGAATATTGCCGGAGACGCAGGCGGGCTTTAGGAAGGAAAGGAGTACCATCGACAATATTTACGTCTTGCTGTACGTGGTGGATACAAAACTAAACAAAAAGGGTGCCAAAGTGTACGCGTTTTTCTGTAGATCTAAAGGGCGCGTTCACTTCGGTGAATAGGGGGTGGTTGTGGGAGGCAATGAAAGAGAGGGGAGTGACGAGGGGCAGATGATATAGTGCTGCTAGCAAAGAGCGAGGAGACCTCAAAGAAGATGGTGAAAAGTTTAAAAAAAGATACTGGCAGGAGGTGAAAGAGTTTTTGTACCTGGGAATGCAAATGTTTAATTCGCTAATGATGAGTGTGTTATTTTAAGGAGTGGAGGTGTGGGAGCGGAAGGCGAATAAGGAGGTCAATAGGATTCAGGAGAGGCATGGTAAGTGGACACTGAGGTTAGCAAGGAATACGCTGAAATATAGTGATAGGAGGAAGACAGGAAGAAAGAGTTTAGCTATTATAGCAGGCGGTCGAACCTGTAAACATGAGAAAAAATTTTTGAAATAGGGGGGAAGGAAGCTGGTTAATGAGTGTTGGTGGGGGAAAGAGAATAGACGTTGCGGTGCAATGATGAAGGTGAAAACGTAAAGTTATTTGAGAACAAATGGATTGCTGATGGATGGACTGAGAACGGTGCACAAGGAAGGTATATGAGTTGGTTCAATAGAATGGCATAGAGAAAGAGAAGGCAGAAGGAGAGGAGAGGATAAGGGAGTCAAGGTATAACGGGAACTATATCTGGATTATGTCAAAGGAGAGAGTGTAATATTTGTGTTTTGCCTGAAGGGCGCCAGATCGTTTGTAAAATTAAAGAAAACCCTTCAACGATTAAAAGGGGTGTGAGATAATTATCTCGAGTTAATATCCATAATATCCAAGTAGTGTTAGGTAGAATTGAGCAAACACAACAGAACAGTAACGGGTTAACAACAGAGAACATTCAATAAATGAAGTACGACCACAATTTACGGGTTACAAAATGAGATTCACTTTTTGAATGGCTATCACAGTGTCACAATTATGATAACTAAAGCCCGTAAAGAAGATCTCAAAGCCTGATTATTTGAAACATTTTTAGCGTAAAGACAATTAACGACCCTACAATATGTTGGTCCATGGGTTACGTGGAAGGTTTCTTGAGGTTACTATATCGACCATTATAAAATTATTGATCCTTGCATCAGTCATAAAATAACATAAACCAACATGTCGAGTTTACCGGTAATAAATTAGTTCACGTGAGTTTTAAACTGGAGTACGTGATACTCCCGAAATGGCGCATCAATTGTGACAAAAGAATCCTTCAAATTAATTACATTCCCCTTGTTATTTTACCGCCAGATTCTTCCAAAATGACGATAACTTTCTTTGACCTTTAATGTCATGGTGTCGCCCAACGTTGAAATAATATTGCAGTTGACCCTTTGAACTAGAACCTGCCGCCTGACTTCAGAATTTAAGCTCGACACAGCAATCAAATACCTAGCAAGATTCCACTAAACGACGACAATAACCCAATTTATTATATTTGATGAGGGATGACGGCTCGAACCCATCGTCCCCATCACACTGAATTCTACGGCCATGCACTTAATGTAGGAAGACAAAATGAAGTCGCATACCTTTGTTTATCCTTTTGGATCTACTGAATTTTAAGCTTTACGCCTAAGCTAATCAAGCAGTCGGAATAACTGGGCTACAACGACTTTATCTGGCAAACGCCTGTTTCAAAATCAGCCTAATTTTATAATCTTTTAGCGAAAGATAGCACGGATGTACTCGTAACACGTAAATTTAGTTTCGATTCGTAAAATTCGTATGAAAAAACGATATAGAACTTATGTTATCGCCTTAGGTATTGACATAAGGATCGAAAAACGATATAGGACTGTACAACTCCTCGGGGAGGAACAGAACTCTCACCAGAACACCTGGAACTTTTAATGAAAAATTTCCTTATGATTTTACAATATTCTAAACGCTGCAACCTAGATCAATACAGAGCTTACCATTGAATTCCTCGTTGAAATTTACTTAAGGAATAACCTTCACTTTTTTGAAAAATATTTTATCTGAGGAAATATCCAACCGTCCCGGGACTTTTGAGACACCCTGTATATATATATACATTAAATCAAGTGGCGTGAAATAGATGATGCTTATGCAAATCCACTGTTTTTGACAAATCGTCACCAAACTTGGCCCACATATTTTTTGGGTTTCGAAACAGGTTGTAAATGTATGGGGTGGAAATTCGAAGTAGGGGAAGGGGGGTGGGTCAGTCGCATTTTTCAAACAACCCGCATCACATTTTTCACTTATATATTTTTTGGGTTCTACGAAAGGTTGTAAAAATATTGAGGGATGTGGGAATTTTGTGGGAATTTTGAGCTACAGGAGTGCCCGTGGAACACTTTCGAAGCCCTTGCTTGATTAATATTGCATAGATACGAGGGTGGATTGATAAGTTTCCGGCCTGACCAAGAGATGGCGCCACTAGGCCTACCTTGAGGTGGCGTTCTATAGTACCATCCTTAGATAGCTT
>NC_046657.1:61152064-61173622 GCF_010883055.1 Belonocnema kinseyi
GCCTTGGAGGAGATTATGTTGAGAAATAAAAAAAAAAAATTCTTAAAAACGTTGTTTTTCTTGGTCAGGCCGGAAACTTATCAATCCACCCTCGTATATACGCCTAAAATTAAATTGATAAAAACACTTCCACGAGATGTTCCGGACTTACTTTCCCCACTTCCTAAGAGAACGATTGTCCTGAGCTAGCAGATGGCTCATCAAGTACCTATGATGCTTCGCCTGACAAATCTGACACAAGTTCGTTGAATCCCAATTCTGAAATAAATGAGACCCTAAATAATTATACTGACTTTGAAACTGCGGCCACGAAATTAAATATTACGGTTCGCGGCAGAAAAAGCACTTCAAATTTGATCATTTTTTTTATAGCTTGCTCACAAAAGAATAATTTGTTTACCATTTACCGGCCAATGTTACAGCTGAGCAACATGCACTTTTTTCGAGTTTCATAATTTTGAGGTAGCGAGCTTGCACTTTCACAAAAGAAATGTTTGAATTAGGTCCAAGTGAACTATTCCGCATCATATCAAATGTTTATGAGTTATTCTACACTAAGCAGAACCCGAGAAAATGATTGAAATTAAACTTTTTCACAAAAATCGATTAGAAAACGATCATACTTTGTTTTTTAATCATTTTTTATTTATCAGGATCAAGGCATGGCCCTTGAAGGTGTAGAAAACGATGCAGAAGTGTGTAGTCGCACATTGTTAAAAAAACAACTGCATTTTTATCAAAAAACTTCATAAAGTCACCCAATACACTGCAGTCCTGCAAGGAATGTTTCCGTTATAAAGGAAAAAGTGGCCCAAGTAGCGATGGGCGCTTCTAGATTGATCCACCGCTAGAATCGAGTTAGCCATTTGATTATTTTTATTTATTTACTTGTCCGTTTTATACTTCCGTGATTCCGTTATACGTTTTTGTTTTTTATTGCTCTTTCCTTTAATTCTCTTTGTCTATCCTTTATTGTCACTATAGTTTGGTGGATCATGACAGACTAGTATATTTCAGTATATTTAGTAAACAGAAGAAAGAATAAGGTAAATATTATTATTATTAATATTCAAGCAAGCCATTTCCCTTGACTCACTCAGTGAGGAAAGGAGTAATGTGAGGAAGGGATATACAATTTTTAGATTGATCCAGAACTCTTGTGTTATTTATTTAAATAACACGTTCATTCCGCAACACTGCTCCAACCAAGGTTGCTGATCAATCTCTCTAGCAATAACTCTAAGTGAAAATCCTCACGAAGTCGTTATTTAAGGTGCCCCACTTGGGTCCATCAGTGGATAAGGTCTTTTGTTTCAGGCGTCATTCACTCTACTGACACTCTTTTTATTAACTACTTGCCGCCATGCTTTTGTGTCCTGGCATACTTCTCTATCATTTTTTACGTCAACATTGCCATTTACGAGTACTTTACCTTGATACACTAGTTTCTTTAGTCTTTCATTCAGCAGTTTCTCATTATGCCCAAACCATCTTAACCGATTTCTTTCCCATGTGTCTACTAGCGTCTCTTCTGCACCACATTCTTTGAGAATTATCTCGTTACTTACTTTGTCCATTAGAGTTTTCCTGCATATTATGCGCATGAATCTCATGTCAATTGCGTTAATTTTACTCTTATCTTTTCCTTGATAGGTCCATGTCTCGCTATCGTACCGTGCAGTTGGTACACATATAGAATTATGTATTGCAATTTTATCTTAATTTGATATATTTTTGCTTCAGATAAGGGACACTGCTCTACTAATAACCTTCTTACCTTCATTTATTCGTCTATCTACTTCCTCATGTATCTTCTCGTCCCTAGTAAACAAGATACCAAGGTATACCTACTCATCAACTTGTTCAATTCTCTCATTATTTACTCAAATATTGCATATTGTTTTCTCACTCTTCCCTACGAACAATATAGTTTTTTATTTGTGTTCATTTGGATGTCCATGCTCTTTATGCTTAAATTCAGTTTATTCAACATTCTTTTAAGTCTTTCACTGACTCTGCCATGACAACCTTATCATCTGCGAACGCTAACCTACGTACCCTTACTGTTTCGAGATTCACACTTTTTTCCCTGAAAAGAACAATTCTTAAAGACTTGTCTATGAGTAGTATAGATAACCACGAAGACATAAGGTATCCTTGTCTAACTCTTTGAATAATATCAAAACAGTTACTTAATTTCCCATTTACTCTCACAACCGCTTTGCTAACCGTATATATGGTTTTCATAGCTTGTGAGAGCCATCCATCGACTCCCTACTCTTTCAGGTCTTTCCAAAGTTTACTGCTATCTACCTTATGACAAAGTTTTTATAGGTCAACAAATGCACAGAAAACACCTTTCCCACACTTGAAGTCTCTTCTGTGACTTTCTCAATTGAGCTTTCTAACGAATCGTGTTTTACATCGCAGTTCTGACGCCCTATAGCTTCATCTACGAATTATCCCCTAAAATAGTATTAGAAAGCGTCTAGTATTCCGTCTGCATCATATAGAATTTTCCTATTGCTATTCCTCAAGTTGACAAATTCTGTAATTTTATTTCCCTTCATTTTTTTATAAAGCAGTTTCTTCTTTCCTGCAAAGTTGTTTTGTATTCTCTCTTCTTCTGCTCTGATTTTACCTTTACTTTCCTTAATTAATCGTTTAAGTATTCTTTTTCCGTATCTGTAATCATTGGTATGTCTGTTTCTTTCCATATGGCTAAGACCTGCAATGTTTAAAAGTTTTCCTGTACGCTTCTTCTTTTTTTTTTAGGCCGCCTGAATTTCATTATTCCATCATGCATCACCAGACATTCTTCCTACAACCGTGGCACCACACACTTCTATCGCACACCTAACAATGATATCCCGTAACTTTTTCCAAGCGCCCTCTTTATCTTTGTTCTTTATAAACTCCTCCCATGTTGCCCTATCTATACTTTCTATTATCTTATTTTGGAAATCTATTCGCACATACAGTTTCTGTAGGGTCTCAATTTTTATTTGCGTTTGTTTTGTTTCCTTGTTTATCTTTCTTCTTCATCCCTGACCTCAAGTCAATTTTGGGGATCAGAAAGTAATGAACAGTGCTGCATTCAGAACCCCTCATGACCCTTGTATCTTTGACTAACACCCTTAGTCTTTTATTCACAACAACAAATTCAATTATACTGTGGCTATTTCTTTTATAAAATGTGTACATTGTGGATCATCTTATGCCTAAACCAAGTATTTCTAATAAACAGACCCCTTTCTAAGGATAGAGCAACTAATTTATCTCTGTTATAGTTTGTTCTTGGGTCCCCAAAATTACCTAGTACTCTTTTTGTATCCTGATTTTAGATGCCCCCCTCCCCACCCATTCATATCTCCTAGCAGAATTATTCTTTCCTCATGATCGCAAATATTTATTGTGTCATTTAGATTGTTTCAAAAGGCGTCTCTAGCTCACCTGGGATCACGATTAGCTGGCTAGTAGTATGCTACGAGGGTAGTTCAATAAGTCCTTAGAATGACCAACAGATGGCGCGCGAATCGCTCCAAATCATCTGTTTTCAGTCAGCACCACTCCCGGCTAGATATATAGTGCAGTCACAGTGCACATCTTCTGAGTTTACGTGTTTTTATAACCAATTGAAAAAAAAAATTGTTCGTTAAGAAAAATGGAAAAAAAAACGAGTTCAGAGCGGTAATCAAACATTTTCATTTAAAGGGTTTAACTCCATATGAGATAAAAAATTAATTGGACTCAGTTCATGGCACATCTGCCATACATCTGCCATACACCATTACACTCCTGAGACAAAGGAACAATCCAAACAGTGGATTTCCACAGGCGAACCAGCTCCAAAGAAGGCAAAGAGCGTAAAGTCAGCTGGTAAGGTTATGGCTACAGTTTTTTGGGATGCAGGTGGAATTATACTTATTGACTACTTGGAAAAGGGTAAAACAATCACTGGTGAATATTATGCATCATTAGTGACTTTTTCTTATTTCCAAACTTGAAAAAATGGCTCGGTGGACAGAGATTTCCAGACAACGAAGACGTCATTGCCTCTGTAAGTGCTTATTTTGAAAAACTTCCGAAAACGCACTTTTCTGAAGGATTCAAAAAGCTTGAAAAGCGATTGACCAAGTGTATAGAGCTCCAAGGGGATTATGTTGAAAAATAAAAAAAATTTACCCAAAAAAAATTGTTTTTATACTTCATTCTAAGGACTTATTGAACTACCCTCGTACTTTTCAGTAAGTCCCAGCGTGTCTACCCTGTATGTCAAGCGATTCGTCTTGAACCATTCAATCTTTTTCATGCATGTGTGGGCTTTGAATTATGTAAAATATAATAGTTTTACCATAAAAAACCGATTTTTTACATATCATTAAGTGCTAGAAAAATGCAATAAAGATTTTCAGAACTCCATTGGTCAGTACCAAGATACTAGAAGTAAAAATAAGCTTTCTAAATTTCACTAATTTATGTGCGACCGTTTTAAAGTTATCATGCTTACAAAAAAAGTGTGACAGCCACACTCACACATCCAAAAAATTGCTTAGGACATTGTATTAGAATTTCTTTAATAAAGGAGGGAATTGGGGATAAGAACTTGCATATCTTTGTATAATTTCTTAAAAGAATTGTGTCAAAATTTCAAGTCAATCGTAGTACAACACTTACAGTTATAGATTTAAAGCCGACCCTCCTCAATGACCGCAGCTACGCTTAAAAATATACATACGCGTCGCGAACGCATAGGCATATTGTTTACATACACGGTGATATTTTTGCTTTATTGTTCATTTTCGAGAAGATTCTTTATTTATTGTAGCTGTTTTTCTTCCAAGAAGGGGAAGTGTAGCTGCGAATTTGAGTGTACGTATCGTGCAGTGATTTTAAAGTAATAGTGGCCAGAATTTTTTGTAAATTTGTATCAACATAACAAGATTTTCTAAAGTTTTTGAAGAGAATCAAATCGCAGGATCCGAAATAAAAGAATCAGGGTGCAGATAATACAGAAAGTGCGTCGGCCAAAAAAATCAAAACAAAAACCATTAGGAGCGTGCCAGACGACAATGAAAAATACTACAAAATACGAGGTGTGTTCAAAAAATAAGGTGACCTCAGATATAATATACTTGTGCCAACGCTTTTTCCAATCATCGACGCACTTCTGATAATCATTTTGTGGTATAGCCTTGAGTTCTTTCAGCGATGCAGTTTTGATCTCCACAATCGTTGAAAATCGATGTCCTTTCATGGGTCTCTTCAGTTTTGGGAAAAGAAAAAAGTCACTGGGGACCAAATCCGATGAATATGGAGGCTGAGGCATGACTGTGGTGCTGTTTTTAGTCAGAAAATCTTTCACAAGCAACGATGAATGAGCAGGTGAATTATCGTGATGCAAAAGCCACGAATTGTTTTTTCAAAGATCCGGACATTTTTTGCGTATCGCCTCTCGCAAACGGCGCATAATTTGAAGGTAATACTCCTGATTGACCGTACACCCTTCTGGTAAGAATTCCTGATGCACTACGCCACGTTAATCAAAGAAGACAGCGAGCAAAACCTTCACATTTGACCGAACTTGACGTGCTTTTTTCGGTCTTGGAGACTCAGGATGCTTCCACTGAGACGATTGGGCTTTAGTTTCGAAGTCATAACCATATACCCACGATTCATCCCCAGTTATAACCCTTTTTGAGAAAATCAGGATCATTATTGACTTCATTCAACACCTCCTGAGCGATGGTCATGCGATGGATCTTTTGATCAAAATTAAGCAGTTTTTGAACAAATTTCGCTGACACACGTCTCATGCCCAAAACGTCCGAAAAGATAGCATGGCATGAGCCAACCGATATGCCAACATCTTCAGCAACTTCTCTGATGGTAATTCGGCGATTTTTCAACACCATTTCTTCCACTGCTTGAACGTCTTCATCTGTTGTTGACGTGCTGGGACGTCCAGGGCGAGGTTCCTCTTTGACATCCTCTCGGCCTTCTTGGAACAGCTTCTACCACTTATACACATTTTTCTTACTCAGAGTAGACTCACCGTATCCAACTGTCAACATTTCAAGAGTTTTAGAGCACTGGATTCCATTTTTCACACAAAATTTAATGCAACTCTGTGCTCCATTTTTTTCCAAAGAAGAAAATCGCCGAGCACACTAAACCATTCTAACCTTTTACGCCTCTGCCAGAAAAACAACACGAGCTATATAGTCAAAACTGTGAACATGTGATCGTGACGAGTGTACCAACACAACAAAACAAAAAATTTAAAACTTGAATGTACGTAGCCCGCGAAAATTGAAAAGTCACCTTACTTTTCGAACACACCTCGTAATAGACTTTTTATTTTTTTTCACTACACTTTCTACGTTCGTGAAGGGTATGCAGAGTAATGGAAAAGTTTTTTCTCGTGTGGTGGAAAAGAAGGTCTTGGCTCCGAAATTCAAGTGAGATGTGAGAAATTTTAGCCACTCTGCATACCATCGAGTAAAAGAATTGGCCGTAGCTACGAGGGAAACCGCCGATTTGTATTTTTTATGCGACTTCTAGGCTTAGGTCATACAGGATGCAATAAATTTGGAAGATTGATAGATTTAACAGATGACTTTCCATCCTCACATAATTGCATGGATTACATCGAAAGTATGTGTTCGTACGTCAAAGCCACTGGGGAAAAATTTCTTCTTTTTGCCGCAACAGTAGAAAAAGAAGAAACGTTGAAAAATACAAAGTCTGATGGTTTGACTGCTTCTGGCGATGGGATGTGGATGTAACAAGGATTTACTTCCTTATTTGGTGTCAATCATTGATTGGATTTTGGACCGGAAAAGTGATCGACATTTTCGTGAGTAGTTTGTTTTGCCATATGTGCATAATATGGGAGAAGAAATTAACTGCTGCAGAATTTTAAGAGAGGTACAAGGAGCAGATCGAAGAAGGCTAACTTCAAGCCAATCAAACAGGGGCTTCAAGGAACATGGAAATTGGCGCTGTTATCAATATGTTTTGCTGCTTCGAAGAAAAGTATGGAGCTAAAATCGGTAACTGCGAAGTGGTGTAAAATACTGTTGAGGATTGAGTAATAAAAACCGAAAAGAATGCTAGAAAAAGAAAAGAAAAATGAAACTACTTGGAGGCAAAGGTAAACTAACTGCAAAACTTATTGATGATTTAAGTAGATACGAGTACTATTGATCAACAATAAGAAATAATTGCGAATTTGTTGAAAAAACGAAGAATGCCGTATCAACGTATTTTCACCTGCAGTTAATACATGCAAACCCTCAGCACGAAAAATGCATGAGCGGCGAGAAATTATGGTGTGCTTATAAAAAGGCTTTGGCGTCAACAGGAATTAAAAACTTTAAACACGATTATACACCCCTTTCAGAAGATGTCGTAGCAGGAATATAACTAGTTGGGAAGAGCTAAGCAAGGATGAAATATTGGAGAGGTGCGTTGTTAGAGACTTCACTCAAAATGACAGTAAAAGCCTAAATCAGCTCATTTGAAGGATAGCACCAAAAAAATTATCAGGTAACAAAAACCTTGTTGAATTTGCAGCTTATGTGGCTGCATCCACTTTCAATGAAGGCGCTGGTGCTTTACTGTCATTTATGTACGATATGGGAATCACCATTGGCCCGTGGACGAAGCTGTTTAAGGAAAAATACTTTATGAAGCTGGAATGGATGATTCGGTGTAAGTTGCAAAACTTAATTTTTATCTTCACTTTTTCAATGTTTAAAACTTTAGATGAGTTTTTATCGAAACCACTTTTTAAAAGTCCGTTTCAGCGACTTTACAAAAAATACTGAAGCGATCCTTCTTAAATTGAGTAAACTTTTTCTACATATAAAACTCCTTTCCCCAACTATATTTTCGTTTGAATTTTTGTATATTACTGTTGTTTTTCACTTAAAAAATGACGAAAATTTTCGTGCAAAATTGCATATTCTACCTCAAATAATCAAAAAAAATTAAAAGAAAATTCCTAAAAACGATTGTTGGGGGCGTTATCGATTGGAGGGTCCCAAACTACAAAATATGAAAGGAGCACAGAGCTGGGTATGATCTCTCAGTGTGGCGCCAAACAGTCCTTGAGTTCCCATTTGTCTACTCTAGCGAGCACGAAAAATATGAGATTCGCAAAAGAAAATTCCTGAATTTACATACTTAAACCAAAATTTTATTGCTATTATAATTATTTTTTGTTAGTAACAAAATAATCAAATATTCTGATCATAAAAAATTTGTTTAATGCTCAATAAAGTCTTCTGAATTAAGAAATATTATTTTGATTATTTTGGATTCAGACAATAATTTCGAAACAAATAAATTCAACATGAAAGAACTCTACTTTTCAACTAAAAGTATTTTCTTTAAACCAAACAATGTTGATTCAAATGTTAGAAAAAACACTTTAATGTACCACAGGAATCTCTCAACTAGAACGAATGTTTATTTTCTAATTGAAGATTTTCTCCTATCGCCAGGTATAAATATTTATAGTTTTTTATTTTTCATTTTCTTCTAAACCCTATAATATTTCCAAACAACTGTTTTGTTCCATAAAATGTAAATCTGAGATATTTACGAATAATTAAGTTTTAATTTCTATGCAAAAATAAATTGTTTAGCCTTCAATTGGCATTTGTTTTTCAATCAATACAACTTGATTACATGATAATAAGTCACAGAATTTTGTAAAATTTTCCGAAAAATTGGTTTCAACTTAGAACTGGTAGTTGTTAAAATTGACTCGGATCATTCCTAAAATTTGCTTCAAATCTTTCCGATTCTTCTTTGGAAATTTCTTCATTCGTTCGAAATTTTTTATTATTTCCTAAATTCTAACGAAAATTCGAAGGATTTTTTTAAACAATTTCCATTTTCCCTAAATTTTTCACAAAGAAATCTACCCATTATTGGCCATGGCGCATAAGCTCATTTTTTTTACGGCAATAAAAATATCGACTTACTTCTGCTCTTACTCTTTGTTTTTACTACATTCATGTTGCGAGTGCATTATCCTAAAAAATTCCCAAAAATTCTTTATTAAGATATCGGCATACAACTTTTATTTTCTATTTTCGTTATTTTCACAATGAATTTGGAAAAATCTGTGAGTTTACACAACAATCCACAAGTAACAGTTTTTAAGAATATTGACAAAAGTAGATTGCATTTGTGTGAGTTCATTGGAAACGTGTCGCTTGTTTCCGAATATCATGCTGAGATCGAGGCCAGATTCGGAGTATCGAACATTTCCAAAAATAGTAATTAGGTTCTGCACATAAAGAGAAAATGCAGCTTCACCGCCGGAATGCGACAACAATGATTATCATTTTGAAGCGAAGGCTACTGTCTCTGCAGGTGAAACCAGTTCAAGATCTTTTTAGTTGAAATTTTCGCTTCTCGAAATCATGAGAACTATAAATTTCATCCTGTTTTTCTTCAGTTTGATATTATTTGACGATTATGTTCGTAAGTATAATCACATAATGAATTATTTATGCATTAAAATATCTCACATACAGACATCAAATGTAAACTAAAATTAGCCTTTCACTTTATAAGAGTCAAAGCATATGTTTATAATTATCGCACGGATTTAGAAAAAAATTTTATTCAGCATGCGACAAAATATTCAATTTTACATCCTTAAAGTGAACCAGTACAGATTACAAAACGGAGGACAATGAAAGTAAGTAATTACACCTTGCGGCCCATTGAAACCTGACCTTAAATAAATTAATAATCAATTAAATTTTTTTAGGTAAAATTAGTATATTTACAATTAGATAAGTCAAATATTATAACAGTACAAGTCCGATTAATTTAGTTTTTAGTTTGTTTTTTATTACTTCATATAGAAAAATTCTTCATCTTATAGTTCAAATTTTGCTCTCGTATTTTCAGTTAAATTTAAACTATTAGGGACACATAAAGAACAGGTTTTACAAAAAAATGTTTTGTTCTTGAAAGAAAGGTTTTGTCTATAAAATTTTTTAGCAAATTAAAAAAACATACAATACTAATAAATGATAGTTTAATTGTATTGTGAAAAGATTTCCTGCAACTTGACATTTTCAAATTTTGCCAATCAAATTTCAGCTGTTGCTTCAAAGACAAAAAAGATTGGATGATGACCTATACTTTACGATTTATTAACATTTTTCTTTCCTGGATTTAAATTTTCTGTGAATTAGTTTGTTTATTTATAAATTCGAAAAGTTAGTTGTTAATAATTTTTTCTCTAAAAAATCAAGCTATAATTTATACAGAACGTTTTGTTTGATTTTTATGAGGTTTTATTAATTTATATATAAAGCACATTTTTATAAGTTTTACTTCCATTATTTATAATAAACAAAAACAATTATGTTTATTAACATTTTTTAACATCCGATATCACGAACAATGATCAGGAGATTTCCTTCTTAAATTAAAATGCCCACATTGATATGTGTACGGACACACTAAAAAATCAGTGCTTTTATAAAGTTTTATTGTCAAGGAAAAACATTTTCACGTTGACGATACCATTATAAAACCAAAATGGCAAAAATAGAAAAAAATATTTCTTAAGACGAAACTCCAAAAAAATTATTTATACGTTCCTGATTGCCCATGGTTCAGTGAGTGTCAAAATGTCACAAAGTAGATAAGAGGTACCCCTGAAACGGATTCTGTAGCGGGGCTGCAGTGCAGTGTATTTACAATTGAGGTCAGATAATTATTATAACACGATAAAATTGTTGAGGACTTTGTTTGCAATCATCTTCTGACAAAAAATGGATGGTTGAATGCGCAAAATTATAATATTTTAACATTGGTTGCCATTTGTGCGCAGTTTAAAATGTTAAAAAACATAATTTTTTTGTTTATTATAAATAAAGTCAGTTTAACTTATAAAAATTTGCTTTAGATATAAATTAATAAAACCTCATAAAAATTCAATAAAACGTTGTGAATAAATTATAGCTTGATTTTTTAGAGAAAAGATTATCAACAATTAACTTTTCGAATTTATAAATAAACAAAGTAATTGCGAGAAAATTGAATTCCTTTACAGAAAAATGTTAATAAATAATCAATTCTAGGTCATTAACCCATCATTTTAGTTTTTAAAGTAACAGCTGAAACATTTTTGGCAAAATTTGAAAATGTCAAGTTGCGGGAAATCTTTTCGCAAAAAAATTAAACTATCATTTATTTGCATCGCATTTTTTTTGCTAACAAATTTTATAGCCAAAACCTTTCTTTCAAAAAGAAAAGATTTTTTTGTAAACCCTGTTCTTTATGTGTGCCTAATACTTTAAATTTAATTTAAAATACCAGACAAAAATAAATACCAGATAAAAATGTCTGCACAAGCGTGATTGAGGCTCGATGGTGAAAAAGCTACCCCTGAGTCATGTTAATTATTACTGAACATCAAAAGTATAATTTATTACGAAAGAAACTTCAAGGTTCCTGCGCTATAGGAAAGGCTACATTAAGCTCATAATTTGAAAGTATATGAAAAAGAGGACGAGTAAGAAGTTCTGACTCATGCGCTTCCGTAACAGTTGAAACACTGATCCTGGCTACCTCAATAGGTCTAGCGGCAAAAAGTATCATAGCATAGAAAAGATAAAAACGGTACATTTTTAGACGCAAAAAAGAGAAGCGGGCACTCACTCGAAACAGGACAATCATACAAAACAAAAATAGAGAAACCGACATGAAATATCCAGAACAATCACTTAGAAAATGGTTTGATTAAATTTAGAAAGAACTCGTAGAACCTTTTGGCCTCTAGACATGTCGATTTAAGAAAAATCAAAAACTTCGTACATGACATTTAGATTATGTGTACGTGTAGCATATGGAGCCTGGAATTTTATATATTTAAGAACAACCAATTTCTATCTAACAGAAATTTTTTTTGTGGCACAAATTACGTCTACACGAAATGAGATGTCGAGATGAAAATATGGAAAATTAAATACAGTGAAAATCTTTAATATCCCTCCCTTCTATAGCCTTTCCAAGAATTGACGCCGCGCCGCATTTATGTGTAACAGGTTCTGCGCGGGGTGCGCGGGATCTGTGGCTGTTACTCACGCGAGCAGTCAGACGTGAACAAACAAAAGCGGAGCAAGCTATAATAAGCCAGTTGCTACCCACCATTAGCCCGAAATCGGGGCTATTGCAGAGTTTTACTGTGAAGGAACCCAATGGCCATTTTTGTGATTCTTATTTATAAGAATTAAAAAAACTACATCTCACAAATAATGTTTCTTTTTAAAAACTATAATAATGTAGGACCAGATGGACGCTTTACTGTTTTAGTTTCCAAAATCTGCAAGAAGACCACGTGTTCATCGACTTTCAAATAGGATTTACAGGACACATGCTTTCGATTTATGAGGCTATTATTAATTGCTATTATGTTATTATGTTACGTGTGTTTGTAAAAACGATTTTTTTTTCTGTCATATACCTATGGTATAGAATCCCTTAGTAATATCTTTCCGTGAAGTACGGTATGAGCTTAAATGCGTAGTTTCTATATAGGCAAGAGTTTTGTTTGTCTTCTTTGTCACACTTCTCCCATCTGTTGTTAACTCTTAAACGCAAGCTCCTGAGGTTATGATTTCTACATAGAATATTAGACCATTTTTTTAAGCCCAATATTCCTCTAGAATAGGAAATCAAGTTTTTTCAAATCAATCTTTAGTTCACTTTTTTTAGTTCCGAAAAGAAAGGACAAGCTCTACATGATTATCATTACAACTTCACTGATTATCTAGAAAAGTTGACAATTCAATTTTTTATTGCCCGAAATACAATAAAAAATTCAAAATTCAATGTTATGGTCAAACTACGCAAGATACGGAAAAAAATGAATAAACAAAATTTCCGATACCAACCAAGTACTACAGATTTGTAGATGATCACTTATTGATAATGCGCGCAGTTTTAGTGAGCAAACAGTCAGCGAGTGGTACACATGTGTACTAATTGTCGATAGTCAAATTCGGTTTGAGTTTTCTATCGGAATGACTAGACTCTTGAAAATATCTGTTGGGGAATGTGAGACTGCAGATGGTCCATCTGGTTGTTTTCCGCAGTATATTTTTAGATCGGACGTATAAAAACTTTAGGCATCACATAAAGCGAAAATCTTTATCTCGTATTTTGCTGGTTTACTGGGAATGTATTGAATAAAACTGCAGCGACCCTAGTAGGCCATAAACTCTTGCCTATCGATATTTTTTAAATCCCGAAATCTAGAATATTCTTCGTGAACTCTCAGCTCATCAATATACATATGTGGGTACTTTAAAACATCGTCAATCATAGAAATGTCGATGATTAATTGAAAGAACGTAACCTGTTCCTTTTCAACATCAGAAGCTCGTTGAGTGACATCAGTGCGTGCTTTGACTACGTTAATTTTTTTGGTTTTTGAAGATTTACCATATTTGGACTTACTCAAGTTTTTTGATATATTTTTAACTATATAAAATTCCTTGGTTGCCAGTTCCTCTTCTTCAGATTCTTTTGAAGAGTTCTCCTGCTCGGTAGAACTGTCTTCGGTTTGTATTTCGATTTCTCCTTGCGAAAACTCGCTGTCGCTTATACTAACTTTAAAAAGAATTCAAAGTCTATTTAGCCTGGTTGCCCGCCATATTGGATCCGCTATTTTGTTTTTTGAAATTTTAACATCGAATTTGTAATCAGAGACCCCAAAAACCACCGAATAACATAATTTAGCCCATTTTATTCATTTGGCCGGCTTTTCGCGATTCGGTCCCACTCTGGAACAATATAAATGTGGAAAAGAAAGAGAAAATAGTACAGGATAGTACAGGATAGCTAAGTATATTTGGAATATTCATTTTACTATGTTTTTATGCGGGGTCTATAGTGCCCCATCACAACTCCCCTTTCACAAGACTCGAAGCACCGGGACGAGTATCAGACAGGCCCTTCACTGTTGTGCCTTTAAAAAAATTAACCAAATGAAATCTTCATATTGAAACTGGTTAATTGCCAACTTCGGGTACCAAACACTATCATTTACCGGTGTGTCAAGAACAAACAACACGCAAAAAATTTAACCTTATTTAACGTATGATACCAAAGTACCCGAATAATTACTTCGAGGCATCGCCTGGATTAAATTATTCTGATTACCGATCTGTCTAGCCACTAGCGTATGCGATCACACGCCCTATTTGTCTTGTACCTCGGTGATGACCACGCCCAAATCAAACTCACTGGCGTCTTTTTGAACGCAGGATGGCAGGCTGAAGTCGGGGTACGCCAATACAGGCGATGACACCAAGGCCGTTCTCAAAGTCTGGAATGCCTCTTCCTGCTCGCCCCCCCCCCCTCTATAAGAAAAATTATAATTTTTCTTGCTTAGGCGAGTGAGTGGCCCACAATTTCGAGCATAGTCCATGATAAATCACAGGTAGCACGACGTGGCACCTGCGAATCTTCTTACCTGTCTAACGTTTCTGGGTTGAGGATACTTAAGTATTGGGCGGACCTTCTCGTCGTCTACCAATAACCCATCTTTGTTCACCTTGAATCCCACATACTTAACTTTATTTTGACAAAACTTAGACTTGTTTGGGATGAGCGTTAACCCTGCTTCATTCAAGCGTGTAATGATCCGCTCCAACCAGTACCAATGCTCGTCAAATGTTTCAGCTATGACGATTACGTCGTCTAAATAGGCAAACACGTGTGGTCTCATAGCCGGGGTTATTACGTTGTCCATCAACCGTTGAAATGTTTCTGGCCTAAACTAAAATTTTATTATTGGTCCGTCAGCCAACACAACTGCTTATCAGAAAAATTAAGAACAAAACGGAACTTTTCGGCAAAATCTATGCCTAGCACACAAGTATTAGTTAGCCCCGGTATGATTTTAAAATGTCTTGAATGGTTGGTTTCTGAGGAGGTACCCGACAGACATTCCTCGCCAATGACAGACATAGGGTCTCGAATTGGTACCAGTCCCTGACAGACGATCAGGTCTAGTTTCACCAGAACTTTTACTGATTGGCCCCGTCGTCCCGTGAATATCTAAGAGTCTGGACAGTCTAGCACTCTAAGATGGATCAGACTGAGAAAGAAAGAGTGATTTTGAAGAATGAATGGGAACATAAGTTTCCGAATTCAGTTAAGCGACTGAGGGTGGGGAGGTCTCCCTCCTCGCTTCAAGATTTAAAGTTAATTGATTGAAGTTCACTTCATTTTGAGTTGCTGAGGACAATTTTCGAGATACTTCGAATTGAGTTTTAGGAAGCATTAAGCTGAATCACAAGTTCACTTGATCTGACAACGTTTTCCGCAATTATATCAAAAACTTGGGCCATTTTGTTTGGCAATTTCTTCACCCATGGTCGGAGCCACCACAATTATAGCAAGATGGTTCGGACTTTGGTTGGATTCCTTGCCCTGGAGGTGGGCTCCCTCTATTGTGATAAGGTTTAGATGAGAAATGCGCCGCACTTGTCTCCTCGTGATTCTCGCCTCTATTGTTACTCGAACAGGGGCTATTATTATTTCTAGGTTTCCCAACAAGACCCGAGCCAGGCTCACCATGTGACGAGGCCATGACGTTTAATTTGTCTACTAACTTCATTGATAAACTCACCGATGACTCAAGAGAGGAACTGGCATCGTTCTAGGTGCTGCCACTAGTATTTATACCAGCCGAGCGGCATCTAAACGTTCGTCGTCAGGATCCGCCTCACGACCAATGCGCGATCGAACTTTTCCAGTATGTAATACAAGTGGCCCCACTATTTCCTCAATTGCCCCTTCTAGCTCCACGGTGCGATGGATATCGCCCAACCCTCATTTCAATTCTTAATCCGGCTGCTGTGTCACTGGTGGGACCGAAATTGTCCTTCTTAGAGACCGTAGGGCCCGAACCCGTAGAATGTCTAACGATCCCGATATATTCTCCTCCCTATCGCAATAAGTATCGTCTGAGGTCGTCCTCAGACATAGATAGCACGTAGGGTGGTATCTCGAGGTCCCGTTCTTTCGACATTTTAAAGTATAACAGGTTCAAGCGTACAAAAGAAATTCAAAAGGTCAAAAGAATTCACATAATCAAGGTAAATCAAGCTAATATACTATCAATAACTTAGTGCCATCATGCACATAATTTATTATGCTTCAATTCATTTCCATATTTTCAATATTATCATCATAACATTAAAAGTAAATTTATCCTGGCGGGATACTCAAATCCAGATAGTTTTTAATTATTGAAGCTTCAGGTGAATTTGGGTCATTCAATGTTCCATCCCCACAATAGCCTTAATTTAGGGGTGGCTTGTTATTCGGACTGAATTGAGGTTATCGTAGTTGACAGCACCTGACAATTTACACCTAAAAATAAATTATTATTACGGTTGGATTAAAACTTGATTGACGAACATTAATTTCTAACTCAAAATAAAATAAGTTTATTTTCTTTTACCTTCTTTAAATTGAGTTGTTATTCACCACTATTTGTTTGTCAATTCTCGAATCTTTAACAAGGATGAACAAAATTTATTCACACTACTGAGTATTAACCACACCAAAACAAAGTTCTATTTCGTTCGATCCTTATTATAATTTCGTCAATTTTTCAGTTTCCTCATTTTATTATCGCCTAAATTTTATTTATTTTACCCTTGTAGTTTTCATTTTAACTAGCTAGGCTTGTCAATACTCCAGCTGTTATTCACTTAAATAGTCAAGTGATGACTCACCCTTTATTGTTCACACGAACAGTCACTTTTACTGATAATTGGAACATTTATCGTTCCAATTAAATTATTTTATTTTTCCATGTTTGATGTTTGATTTATTTTTTCAAGATTAGAATTTATAAAATTATAAAAAATTTCAATCTTGAATTTTTCCAGCTAACCTCCCTTTCTCGTCACTTAGGCCCATACGATGGGCGTCATTTACGACTGGTTTTTTCCCAATTAGTCATTTGTAGCGATTTAGGATTTATTTAGACTCTTAAATTAATCTAACAATTTGTTTGAAGAGCGCCAGATAGTTTTCACCAAAACTATAAAAATTTACACTTACTTGACAGATTAATTAAATTTTGCTCGGACCGCTCCGATAGAATGATGTTCGTAAGGAGTTACGCACGAAAGAGGGGTTAGGTTACACAAAAAGGAGGCACTTTATTTTAATAATATTTAAATTTTTAATAGTAATAAAAGTTCAGACTCAGACTGTACAAGAGGGTACCCGTGTTCCCAAAATTAGCACGAGAGTGTTTGGCTCGTGCGATACATAATATATATATATATATATATATATATATATATATCCCAACAGCGAATCTCTGAGTTTACTTTACAAAAACAAAAGGAACAAGTTATGACCTTGTCCCAGGTCAGCAACAAACAAGCTTCAACGGCGTGTCCCTACCATTTCAGCAATACGTCGTTGAACTGTGACACATTAATAAATTAACTAATCACAGAAGTTAGTGGGCCTATCTGGCAGCTGCCTCGATCCTCTCAGTGTCAAAAATTGACACCAAAGATCAGTTGAAAGAGAGAGGTACAAGGGAGCGGGACATTCGTCAGTTAGTCCCTTCGTAGCGGGGCACAGTGGTCTGGAATAGGAAATTACTATTCATAATCGCCCACAGGTCGTATTTCTTGATCGATTTAAAAGTTTTTTTTTAGAAATGCTCAGAAATTAATTTTTAAGAGAATTGTGGCCTGCTTTTTTTCACAGAGCAACAATATATAAACCAATATAGTGACAAAATTGACCATTTTAGCTTTGTGAATTTTTCTCCCACGAAAAAATACAGATAGAAACTCACTATCAGCCGGAATTATTGCACATGCATTCATAGAACATAATTAATCTTAATAATATTTAACTTAATTATTATAAGCAATTTCGATAAACAACTTCTTTATAAACGAGTTTTTCTCATAGCTGAATTGATTTTTCTGAACAAAAGTGATTCACAATTGTCTTTAAAGCCATTTATATACTTTAAGCTTTATCAAACATAAACAATATAGATTGTTCACAACAATTTAGTTAAACCAGTCTCCTAATCGGCCGTTTTATCGTAGAAAAAAATGTTTTTTTTCTTCAATAATTATTAGAGTGACATTTGTTTTATGAAACTACCTGAAAAATAAATGAGGAACAAGTGAAAATAATGTGCAATAACGCTGTACTCGCGTATTAGAAGTCACTTATCTTTCATTTGTTCTGTACGTAACTTCATGAAAAACAAACGAAGAACAAGTGACTCAACTAAAATGTACAGTTCCAGGTTCACCGGTAGGTGGGTGTCTCCCGTACGCGCTCTTGCAAGAGAAATCATAATTTTCGTTTATATAACTGAGAGAGGCTGCGTTGAAACTATCTTTATATGATTTTCTTTTGGCGTTATTTTAAAATATCTTCTGCAGATTTGTACATTTCAATTGTTTGAATTATTATTTCTAATAAAAAATGGATACTGTCAAGGTAGGTAGAAAGGACCTTTGTTATTTTCTTATTGCCAATGAGAGTACTGACTTGCAAGGTTTGTTAAGTTTTATGCAAACTGAGTACAATCTTGATCCTGGGCATCTAAAAATAGTAGCTAATCATTTGAATTTGTATTTTTTACCTATTTTTCAGAAAAAATGAAAAGAATGTTTAAGTATAAAAAGTCAGTTTGAAAAGAGGTTCGAAAAGTGGCTAAAAACTGACTTCGTTGTTACTTTTTCTGGAATAAAATCAAAAGGAGGTAGAAAAAGTTCGGATACAAAATTCGAAGATGCTTCTGCTGCGACAAAAGACGAAAACTAATGTCCATTGAAGAGAGTTTTACGGCTGCTGAGATACAGGATGCATTTCTGCAAAGTTTACGAAAGAGTGGAAGAAAAAAAATTGCAAATGCTATAGTCGTTCTTTTGAATTCTGACGATACTGAAAATTTAAACATTTCAGGTCAGACTATCAAAGTATCAATATAATACTATTCAATTACAGGCTAAAGAAAGAAAGGATGACATTTATCCTTCATATGTGAATGTATTAGAGATTTTAAAAGATTGTTATCCTTCAATTATTCGAATATCGAAAGAAGGAGCCATGGTTGAGATTCAGTCTCTTATTGATCACAGTATTCAACGTTTTTTTAAAGATCCGAATTTATGCCTTCCGATTTCAGAGAATAGATTGAAGATCACTTATTTGGACTTTGAAATTAAATATGGCAAAGCAACGCCATCACAAATGAATGATCTAGATCATATAAAGCAGAAGAAAGAAATTGAATCTAGCTTAGAATTTGGTCTTTCTACGTTGCATTCCTCGATTAGATTCATGGAGTGTATACTACATATTGCTTATCGGCTACAAATCTGCATATGGAGAATATGCAAGAAAGAGGATAAAGAAACGATGAAAGAAGCTAAGAAAAGAATTTGCAACGAGTTTCAAAAGGAGATGGGGTTAATAATTGATCAACCAAGTCAAGGATCTGACAGCTCTAATTGTGGTAATACGGCTCGTAGGTTTTTCTCGAATGTTGATCAAGTGTCAGAAATAACTGGAGTAAATAAAAAACTCATTAAAATGTTTAGAAACATACTACAAATGTTAGTTAGTAGTAGAAAAATTCCTCCTCTATTTTTCAATGACTATGCTTTTAGGACAGCCAAACTGGATGTGAGCTTATATCCATGGTACCACATGCCTTCTTCAGTTCATAAAATACTGCTACATGGGGGACAGTTATAGAGAATTTTATGCTGCCAATTGGAATGTATTCCGAAGAAGCTTCTGAAGGCAGAAACAAGGATATCAAGTACATTCGACAATACAACACACGAAAAATCTCTCGATTGCATACGATGCACGACCTAATTCACAAACTCCTTTAGTCCTCAGATCTTTTCATTGCATTCTTGAAGCCTAAATGGGAAAAAGTTGAACATGATCAAAAACTCGAAGAACTAATAGAACAATTCGAATCTAAAAATGAATCGAGTTCTGAATCGTAATTTATTTATTTTAAGTTTTTTATAATAATCTCATTATTGTTATAAGTATAAATTTTTCCATTAATTCAATAACATAAATAAGATTATCACAAAAATGATTTGAGAAAAAATAACTTTTTTCTACGACCAACCGCAGATTGTCACGCATTGTCTTAAAATTGTTGTTAACAATTACGAAAATTATTATTTAGTGTCCTATATCCAATTTTGGAATCACTGTTAGTTTATTGTCGGATAATTTCAGTGGAAAACCGTCCTTTTTGCAAGTAAAATAATAAATCATAGTTTTTTTTAATGTTTATAACAATCATATAAATTATCCTTTATTTAATTTCGTTGGTTAGTCATTGCAATAAATGTTACTCTAATAATTAGTAAAGAAAAAAATATTTTTTTCAACGAGGAAACCACAATTTTCTTAAAAATTAATTGCTGGGCATTTCCAAAAAAAACTTTTAAATCGGTTAAGAAATACCACCCGTGGGCGATTATGAACAGTAAATTCCTATTCCAGACCACTGTGCGTGGTGGCGCGCCGTTGTCATATATATATATATATATATATTCGGTTCGGTTTTGATTCCTCTAGAATCAAACCGAAGGGCCTATGACAAAGCCACCGAACGCGTCTGGATTGATTATCGGAAAGCTTTCGATTCGACCTCCCATAGACTTATCATCTGTCTTTTGGAAATCTTAAAGGTTCATCCGAAAATAGTTGGGTGAATAGAGAGATTGATGCCGCTTTGAAAAACCAGATTTACTATCTCATCTGGATAAAATCGTGTGACAACTAACAAGGTCACGTTTCACAGAGGCGTCTTTCAGGGCGACACCATGAGCCCACTCCTCTTTTGCCCTACATTATTGTCACTATCTCTAGTACTGCGCCATTCCGACGGGTACTTGTGCGGCAAACCTGCAGATCGAAAGTACAAGGTCACTCATGTATTTTACATGAACGATCTTAAGATCTATGCTAAAAACAGAGAGCAACTGCATCTAGCTCTGGGGATTGTCGAAGGATATACTAAGGAACTTGGAATAGAATTTGGGTTAGACAAATGCGCCAAGGTTTATTTGAAACAAGGAAAACTTAATGGCATCCCTGAAGATCTTAAGCTCGCTGATAGAAGCGCTATACACCTTTGCGCTGGAGAGACTTATACATACCTGAGCGTGCCACAGAGCCGCATTCAGGATGTGACATCTATAAAGGATACTCTCCGAAGCAGATACAAACGTCTCATCCTGCAAACTTGGTCTTCCGAACTGTCAGCGAGAAAAAAAAGTATATGCAACGAACATGCTTGCCGTCCCGGTACTACTCTATTCATTTGGAGTAATTCCATGGACGAAGAACGAGCTCATATCTCTTGACATTGGGACAAGAAAGGTTATGCACATGAACAAAAGCATGCATCTTAAGTCTTCCGTTCCGCGACTGTACATCTCACGCCGTCAAGGGAGTCGCGGAATATTGAGT
>NC_046657.1:61173722-61176249 GCF_010883055.1 Belonocnema kinseyi
GGAGGAGGCTGCTGAAACACTCGGACTTGACTTCAGTATTAGGGGTGAGCAAAATGCATCAAATCTTATCTATCTCGAGTACTCACTCCTGAAAGCCCGGATCAAGAAAGCACAAGAGAGAAACTTTCATGAACAGCTCCTCGATAAGAGGATGCACGGTATCTTCCACAGAAATGTTAAGGATCAGTCAACGTCTTGTGACCTAACGTTTGCTTTCCTTAAATCGCCCATATTGAAGTCTGGTACAGAGGGTTTCATTTTTGCATGCCAAGACGGTGTCATTTCCACCTTAACATACCGTCGCTATATTTTGAGCCAAGACATTCCCGATGATAGCTGCAGGGCATTCCATGTACACCCCGAGCATTTAGCTGCTTTATTACCATCTCTGTCACTCATACGGCATTAACCTTAATATCGCTCCTCTAAATGCTGCTAAGGAAATTGAATCAATTGTCGAGAATTTAAAAAAAAGAATTTTAAAATAACACAGAATACACCATTTGTGATTAATAGATATTATCATCATCTGGGTGATAAGATTTCGAAAGAACAAGTCACTTCTATAGATAAAATAACATATTTTGGTATATATATATATAACTGGAACTTTATATTCTCGACAATTGTTTCTGTTGCTCACTCGAGGCCTGACATGGTTCTTCTTGACTTCGAGAAGCGAACCATGTTCGTTATCGAATTTCCGGCAACAGAAAATTCTGTTAAACTGATCGTCATTATCATCGGCGCTCTTGGAGGTGCCCAGCTTTCACTTGATAATAGCCTAAAAAGCATCCCTGCGTGTCAACAATATGCTAAAAGACTTGCGGGAAAAATGCAGAAGGCGGTTTCCTTGGGTCGCTCCGTGTTCTTAGGGTCCACGAGGCTTTTGTTGGATCGTCGTATTTACGGACTGTAACCACCTATCTCATGGTTGTGAGACGTGGTTGTGGCTGAAATCTTACCGCGATTTTGCTGGAAGCGGGTGCAAGTTTTCAGATTAGCACCTGCTCCCGGCGAAATCCTGCGGTTGTCCTTATAACAAATTTTTAATTATATATATATATATAGATATATCAGAATGGCCTAAAATGACAGACTTTCGATTTCTTATGATTTGCAACTGTAAACCTCTTTCTCATGCTGAAAAGCTAATGTCCATTTTTTATAATAATAATTTTTAAATAATATGTAGAGATGGTGCCGTACTTTGAAACTTTTTTGTTGAATAATTGATCAAACTTCATAAAACCGAGGTCCCTACTTGTAAATTTCACTTACCTGAAAATATTTCGGGTAACAAGACGATTAATTTGTTTCATATGCATAGATCTGACGAGTTCAAAGAAGCATTCATAAACTCTTACTTACAAAATATAAGTGTAGTTTATATTGAACATTTTTATCAATAAAAACCTTTTGTTATTTTAAATATTGTTCATGCTCCAAATTTAAAGTGTTTAAATAATTGAAGATAATTATTTTTTTCAACCATTTTTATAAAAATATTAATTATTAGTGAATATTTTTATCAATGAGATAATGTAATAGTTATAGACTTTTGGAAGCTGTATTATTTTAAATTTTCAAATAATTGAGAATAATGATTTGTTTAAATAATATTAACTAGAAACTAGATCGGCTTATGTGAAGATTTTGTTTATAATAATTTCGAATTTCGAATAAGAAATTTATACTTACTATATTCATGATTAGGATACATATTTCTTAATTTTATGGGTATAGATAAAGTATAGTGGATACTGGATGAGCTGAGGCAACATGCCCGCCATAAAATAAATAATTAATGGATGATCTAAATCGCTCACGAACAATTCATTTCTGGTTTTTGGAAAGAATCTGGTTGATCTAAAAAATTAGAATTTTACGGTTTTTATAAGGTCGCATCCGGAATCTACGTATGAGCAATAATTCAAGTAACTTTCAGAGATAACAAACAATATTTATGCCCTAGAACAAGCTCATGAAAATCATGGTTTTAAGCAAAAAAAGAGCCATGTTTAAGACTAGAAAAAATCCTAGTAATAATTTTTTTGTATCTTTTTTTTTGTAAAACACTTTCTTTATTACTGAACAAGGCGTTTTTAAATTTTCATTAGATTCTTTAAATAATGCATATGTTAGATTTAAATAGAAAAAAATTGACATTTTTTTATTGTAAATTCTATAAGAAGTTAATAAACTTAGCGACACCTCTAAATATTATTTAAAACTAATTTTAAAGAATGGAAATTATTATTATGAAACATTTCAAGGGCAATATTTTTAAAGGCTTAAGATGGTGACTGCCTAACATGTAGAAGGCATTTTTGGTTAGGATTGGATTTTATTGCAGTGAAGCAAACGATGGGGGGACCTATAGCTTAAGGTGGCTTCCGAACCACCAGAACCTCGGTCAAGGTACATACCAGGTGTATACATATGAAACCGGTATTGCCATCTAGCGGCCAGTAGGCACACTTTTAGGCACTGTCGGAACTTACCATTTGTGCTAATTGGCGTATTG
>NC_046657.1:61176349-61188432 GCF_010883055.1 Belonocnema kinseyi
CTCTGCGCCAAAAACGCCAAGAATATGAAACTAGGCATGAAAAAGTGATTTTTCTCGATGACAATGCACCATCACAGCGGACAAAACTGACTCGGGAATTGGCTGAGTCGTACAGCTGGCAACCGCTACCCCACCTCGCTTACTCACCAGACTTGGCTCCATCCGACTACCACTTATTTGCATCGATGGGGCATGCACTCAACGAACAGCGCTTCACTTCTTACGAAAATGTAGGAAAATGGCTCGATGACTGGTTTGCTTCAAAAAACGAAGACTTTTTTTGGAAAGGTATCCATAAATTGCCTGAGAGGTGGACAAAATGTGTAGCCAGCGAGGGCGCATACTTTGAATAAAATATTTGTTATCATTCTCTAGAAATAAATGTGTTTTTTTCTTGAAAAAATACCGGTTTCATATGTATCATCATAGCCATGGACTAAGTCAAGTGACTGATGAGATTACAATTTTCTAAGTTGATTCAATTAACCTAATACGGTGCTTGAAACCACTTGCGATAATGTTGTAGGTCTACAATCACGAGCGGCCACGATCGTTGGAAGTGAGGACAGTCAGCTCTAGATGCTTTTTTAGAGCTAACATCTGCCACTCCACGGGTTTTTAGTCGCTCGCTTCCTGATGGTCAAGAAAGTTTCTTACAATGCGACAGGTGTTTAACTAAACCGACTTCTGAGCTGTTGCTAATGCCCCACTGACTCCTAAATGTTCAACATGTTCAGTGAATCTTGCGTGCACATTGCCTGTAGCCGAAATCACATTGGGGTTAGTAGATGCATGACAAACATTCCTCCATATGGTCTTTACTTCATGTCGTAACTCGCTATACTTGTGGATCTTGGTTGTATAGGTTGACTGCAAATTTCGATTAAGGGCATTATGATGTATCTATAGAAAGGCATCCATTCTTTTAGAGTCCTAGGTTTAGGGCAAGTTGTTGATGTATAATGCCCGATTCATCATTATGTCTGTGCGTATATTCTCTATGAGCCATTACGCGACAGCCATCAATAATGTGATCAATGGATTAGTTGGTATCTCCACCTTATCGGCATATGTCAACCACGTATTGATGTAACACGTGTTTGCGACGATTACTGCTGCTGACAACCTTGTACTGTATCGCAATGATGAATCTTTCCGTCTCTGGATACAAAAACACCATTTCTCAGCAAAATATTGGATGCCTCACTATCCACTTTATTTTGATCTAACATGTTGGGGGGCTCGCCATGGATAGCTTTTTGTCTCCATTGTATTTCTAATTCCTCTATGGTTTCTGTCCTGATATTCAAGGCCCCATCTGAGAACACATTTAAGCTCATGTAGTCAAGATATGCTTGACAGATGTTACTGTAAAGCGCAACATTTCGTTTGCTGTTAAAATAGTTTCGCAACTGTATAACTTGCGACTCACACAGTTTTTTGACGTCTACAGCGCCCCTACCACCTAAATGCCGTCGTAGAAGTACCCTTTAAATCTCTGAATTTCTGTGGTGCATTCAGTTCTTCGTCATTTCTGGGCGAAAAATTCTGCTCAGCTTGTCGAAGTCGGTGTTAGACCATTTTATGAGCGCGAAGGAGTACGTGAGGTCAGGGATGGCATATATATTAATTGCCCTGATTTTGTTTGCTGAGTTGAAAAAACTCTTCGTAATTTATTCAAGTCTCGTAGTACAGTACAGAAGTACAGTACAGTAGTAAGACATTTATAAATCGTTGGAAGACAGGCTATCGTTCGAAAGTCAGATGGATTTTCAGCATCTGTTTTTTTTGTATCATATACGTAGTACCCTAGAGCATAAAGCATGGCATTAGATCTGGGTGTTCAATGATCTTCTGAAAACTCCTTGCTAACGCAAGATGCACACTCGTCAGGTACTTTTACCAGAAGTTGTGCATCATATCCGGACCTGGAACTTTCTAATAACTTGCCCTTTTCAATACCGCTGAAACATCTGAAGCTGTAATGTTTGTCAGTAGCATTTCAGCGTTATTGCTTACCCTTGGTTCCTCCAGTTTGAACAACGCAGTGTCCAAATTGCATCTGTTCATTTTTCCCTAAACACTTGACCAGTAGTTAGTCATATCTGCCAATTGAGGGACTTGGGTGCCTTTCTGGTTATTTGGATTAACTCTCAGTTTACGATAGAACCTTCTTTCATCTGTCTGAAAATTTCGATTTTGTTGATTAGATTTCTGTTATTATTTCTTTGTTATATTGAGGTAATCGACCCAATTTTCACCTTACTTTGCTGACATCAATATCCAACCTGATGTTTCATGGTGAATCTTGATCCCTTGCTACGTTCAAATACGTAGGTACAATCTTGCTGTCGAGATGTGATATTAATGCAAGCAGATCATTTGTGATCACCCCTAGCCCCCCTAGCCCCGATGCCGTCAGCATTAATCAAGTCTTCGTTATCCACATCTTCCAAGGAGAACTGCTCAATAAGAAGCTGCCGTTCCACTTCCATTTTGATAGCAGCTATTTCAACAGCCGGAAGCAGTCTGTTTACAGATATTGAGCGTTTTTGATCTGCCAGATATTGCTCATTTATTTTTAGAGGTAGCTATGGGCATTTAAATAAGAAGAGTCTATAATGTTCTCTCCTCTCACTTTGCCCACATTTATCTGCCAAAAAGTAAAGGCGCATAACATTTTTGTTTATATGATATGTCCATTTTCTCCGCTTTTCTGGTTGCTGAACAATCGCTTCTGCCTCTGGTTGTATAAGGCCATCCACCTCTGGAGGATTTGGTGGTGTTGGACCATCAATAGGTTGAGGAAGAACATAAATTGCTTCTGCTTGACCGTTTGGCGCCGCTTCCTCTAACTGATGTTCATTCCCGTCGTTTTCCCACGCCAAACCAACCTGTTGTTTAATCTACATTGCTCGTCTTCTGTAATTTGTAAATTAGTCCTGATATCATTCACCTCAGCGATAAGATCTCTTGGTGCGACTTTTTGTATATTAAGATAATTTGCAGCAAATTTTGTTCTTAAATTGTATCATTTTTCCATTGTCGTTTCAAACTTGATGAGGAGTGTGTTTCAGTCGAAATTTGTTCTATTCTCTTTACATTCAGGAGGGATTGGACCTCCAGGAAGAGAGCTGATGATCCTCTAGCATAATACTGCTACCCTTAACAAACACGTTATCATCCGCTTTTTTTAGCTTGGTGACAGGCTGATATAGGACTTTCCGCTCTCACCTATCCTCTGGTGATCTATCAAGTGTGACAGAAAGGTTCTTTCGGAAAGCTGTGCGTTTGTGGAGAACCTCCTGCTTCCATCTGCTAGAACGACGATAAATAGTGTCGATGTTCGACTCATTCTGCGAGAGACCAACGCAAGTGAGAATATTGAGAACGAATAAGTAGAGGTCTTTGTTAGATTCATCATCATTCGATAGGTTGTGAATCCAAACATTGCATGAGCGGGCTTGTCTCTGAAGAAACCCAATTTGTAGTTTGAGTGAATCACACTTTTCCTCTAATTCCTGGTGAATTTCTTTCAGCATTTTATACTGTGCTTTGGATGTGCCAAATTCGATCTTTAGAGCATCAAAATCGGACTAATTTTTGTAAATAGTAGCTACTTTCAAAGTTGGAGACAAGAGCGATAGATAATAGCTGTCACCTCACACACACACACACACACACACACGAACAAAGCGCGCTAAGCGTGGACAAATCACGAACACTACCTGACGGGCAACGCGAAATCTATCAAGCTGAGTGTTGAAGATCAAAAGTTCCTCGAAAAGACACAAAACCATTCAGAATTCGAAAAGAAAATCACAAAACCACGAACAAAAACTCATTCCAAAAGGTGTCATAGCACAAAACGAGCACGATAATAGCCAAAGAAAAAATTTAGCACTTGGGACTGAGTCAAATCTAGAAATTCATACGCGATCTTAGGCCACCCTATATAAATATATAATTAAAAATTTGTCATACGGAAAACCGCAGGATTTTGCCGGGAGCGGGTGCTAACCTGGAAAATTGCACCCGCTCCCAGCGAAATCACGGCAAAATTTCAGCCACAACCGTGAGATAGGTGGTTACAGTCTGTAAAGGAATCAATACGACGATCCAGCAAAAGCCTCGTGCACCCTTCGAAGACGGAGCGACCCAAGGACAACCGCCTGCTGCATTTTTCTCGCAAGTGTTCTAGCATATTGTTGACACGCAGGGATGCTTTTTAGGCTATTAGCAAGTGAAAGCTTGGCACGTCCAAGAAAGCCGATGATGAGGACGATTAGTTTATCAGAATATTCCGGGTATAATCGTTGCAACTCCCTTCTAAGGTCTCGATACCTCTCTTTCTCTTCATTCTCTTTGGTTATGATGTTTTTGTCAGCTTGTGCCGAAAATTCGATAACGAACATGGTTCGCTTCTCGAAGTCAAGAAGAACCATGTCAGGCCTCGAGTGAGCAACAGAAACAATTGTCAAGAATATAAAGTTCCAGTATATGCGGGGCACTTCCCATTCTCGACAATTGACTCAATTTCCTTAGGAGCATTTAGAGGAGCGATATTCAGGTGAATGCCGTAGGAGTGACACAGATGGTAATAAAGTACTCTTAGTGCCGCATTGTTCCTTTGAATGTAGGTCGTTCCCGCGTGTGTTAGACAACTAGATAGTATGTGAGCTAAATGCTCGGGCTGTGCATGGCACGCCCTGCAGCTATCATCGGGAATGTCTTGGCTCAAAATGTGGCGACGGTATGTTAAGGTTGAAATGACACCGTCTTGGCATGCAAAAATGAAACCCTCTGTACCAGACTTCAATCCGGGCGATTTAAGGAAAGCAAACGTTAGCTCACAAGACATTGACTGATCCTTCACATTTCTGTGGAAGATACCGTACATCCTCTCATCTAGAAGCTGTTCACGACAGTTTTCCTCTTGTGAAAGAGAGTGTCTCTTCCACTTGCAACTCTATGCGCTGTACCCAGAATAATCCTGTTGTAAAGACATTCAAGACTCAATATTCCCCGACCCCCTTGACGGCGTGAGATGTACAGTCGCGGAACGGAAGACTTAAGATGCATGCTTTTGTTCATGTGCATAACCTTTCTTGTCCCGATATCAAGAGATCTGAGCTCGTTCTTCGTCCATGGAACTACTCCAAATGAATAGATTAGTACCGGGACGGATAATCAATCCAGACCATCGTTAGGTCACGCTGGTAGAATGCTGCATCTTTGCAGACACATCTATCGATGAGCAGGTTCTCCCGACATCCTGCTACGCCTATCTTTGAGCCTATTTGTTCATACATTTCTTGCCACACAGGTTCAATTGCCCGAACAATCCTATCATTTAAGATAGCTGTGAATATCTTGTAAAGCGTGTTCAGACAAGTTATTGGCCTGTAGTTCTTCGGGTCAGCTAAGTTGCCTATTTTCGGCAGGAGTATTGTGCGCCCTTCCACCAACCACTCTGGAATCGGCTCTTCCGACTTCAAATATGAGCTGAAAATACGGGCCAAATCCTGATGGGTTAAAGAAAACTTCTTCCACCAGAAGGTTTTGATACAATCTGGTCCCGGTGCGGAATAGTTCTTCATCCCTCTTAATACTTTTTTCACCTCCTCGGTGGTGATGGTTGGGCATTCTTTATCAGGTGTTATGAGGGCAACACATAACTCCTTGAAGCTATTTATATTTCCTGAGTCTTCGTCCAGTCTATGCTGAACTTCGTAGACTTCTCTCCAAAATGCTTCGACCTCCTCTGGTTTGGGTGGGTGTTCGACAGTAACTGGAGGGTCTTGGAAGAGTCGAGATGGGTCAGAGAGAAACCTTTGATTTTCTCTGACCCATCTCTCTTTCCGCTCTAGACTTCTCTTAGCGTCAGATAGTATCCGTATTCTCTCAACAATATGCTGCCTGATGGTCAGCAGCTTTGACTTGTTAAGTGTGTGATAACGGGTCCGGAGTTCGTGCGCGAACGTTCGAACCTTGGCGGTAAAATTCCTGCCAGATGTGATATAGTCAATCACACATTGAATGCGGGACGCGTACTGTCTTGCCCAGCCTATCTTTATGGCAAGTTGATGCATTCGTCTTTTGGTCTTATGGTCAGCCGTTGGTTTTGTTGTACGGTTTGCATCGGCCAAGGCTCTCGCTGCATTATACACACAATAATTGATAGCCCAGAGGTCGGATTCACCTGAAAAATGTCCACGAAGCTCGTCATCCATTTCAGCCAGATCTTTAGGCTTGAGAGAAACCTTGGTGTTGATGTTTCTCCGGGTCGTAAAGCATCGCTCTTCATCTATTGGATGCCTGCCCGCGGTTAGACTTAGTGTCGCCTCTCTTTCTTTGTTGCCGGCTCGCATCGTAGCAGTCTAGCAAGTCGTGATTCAGTTGCTCCGTCCACCCAAAGGTCACGAGATCCCGCCGATCCATCGCATTGAATCCATTTTCATTGGCTCCCCCAGCTCTAGATTGGTCGGCATTGTTGGCCGACCCATTGTCGGGAGCCCTGCGCGTTCTGTTGTTTTGAACAACAATTTTAGTTAATATAATTATCAAGATTAGTTGAAGCCATTATTAATCAAAGCTTGTAGAAATAATTGAATGTTCTTTTTTATAAATTGTAAAGAAGATATATTAATGGCCCTGTCTATAAATATAAAAATCATCCATTTCTTTTGGGACCAATGATGTTGTAATAACAAATTTACAAGTTTCTTTGAGATACCAGTTTGTTAAAAGAGTGTCAGTATCAGTTCTTGTGATATCTAAAATAATAAAAATGTTAAAAATAATTCTAATATAATTTTCCTAGAAGCAGATAAAGGTTACGTACCTGTTGCAATTAATAGTTCTCAATATAATGAACAAATTTTAAACTTATCAGATAAAGCTAAATTTAAACAATTAAAATATAATCATACATCATAGATACCTACATTTTTTATCACAACGTCCTTGCTCTCAACGTCCTTGCTCTCAACGTCCTTGCTAGCTTTATCCTGATCAGTTTCGCGAGCTGAAAGTTACTTGTGCTAACTTCTCGGTTAGCTTTTTATTCTTTATATTTTTGGTTAAGTATCATCTGGTCTATCGCGTGCGCCACGATGACGACCGCCTGCGCGCGCGCCTCGATTAGGAAGCAAAAAATTGCAGAAATCTTAATTGAGCTACACCACAGATTTCGACATCAAAGGGCTGCCATGGAATGTACAATCGGCAGATAGCTCCTGATGGTAAAATTTCGTGACATAAATTGTATGTGACAAAAATATAATTATAAATAATTCATTACTTTTTTTAACTTTTTTAGCTGACTGGTTCATTTAAAAGTTACACAAGTGAAAATGCCATATTGTTAACTATATCATATGAAAATAAGAAGACAAAATAACATAATACTCTAGGAATACCTATTTTCAAGATATCTACTTTCTCAATATATATTTATTCCATCAAAATTTTGTCCCATAGTTTGGTATACAATAAATAACGCTATATTATATTTTACAGTTTCAGTGCAACAAATACTAAGATTGCCATTAGATCGTCAGGGTTATTATGGTAAGTATATATTCATATTTGTAACCTAAGAAAACTTTGTTGAAACTTAGAGGAAATAAACATTTTATTTCATAAACCCCAATAAATTGTTCATGCGCTGCCCCTTGGAAACCTTCAAAACAATGTCTGAATTTTAAACTGAAAAGTATATATTTTTACACAATATTTGGTTGCGAATTTTCACTTCGGAAACGCAGATTTTAATAAAAAAAAAACGAATTTATATTTTTAGAAATTCGTAATAACTTGCGGAATTTGTGGTAAAACTGCTTTTTCATGCACCAGGAATATATTCCCTTAAGAATATTGGAAAATATGGAGAATATAACGGAATATTTGTAAATACATGGAGTAGGTGTGAAGGTGTGAAAGGTATGGAAGTCAATTAATTAGTTAAAAATTCTACAATTTTGTTCAAAAGTCACACCTCTTGGTTTAAAATTGAGCTATTGTTTTATTCTTCTTTTCAGTTAAAACTTAAGGGCGTTGGTTAGGGTGGCCCAAAAAATTATATTTGAGAAGTTTCAACAGGCACGTTGACCAAATCGTTCTCTTAGGCAAATAAATTTACCCAAGTTTCTTCATTTGCAAACAAATATATTTTAAGCCGATGTTTTTGGGCTTCACATTTTCCTAATTCAAAATAGAGAAGTCCTAACACCAGCTACAGGTCCGACTGGGAGAGCAGTCGTAGATTTATAAACTTATTATTACTCTGCTATACAACTCATTGTCAGTGACCGTATTTTGAAATCCAGCAAATAATCTTTTGTTAATTTAATAAAAAGTTTATTAATTTTTTTCTGGAATTCTGTTCGCGATAGTTCCAAAAATGGTTCTTCAAAATATCAAGTTACACAAGTATATCCGAGGCTTATAATGAACATTCAAATATTGCGGTTTTATTCGATTTTTGATATACGTGAAACTTTTGCAAGATATTTCTGAGATATAAAAATTCGATAAATGCAATATTCACTGAAAAGAGATCAAGCATATAAAATTTGAAATAAATTAACTTACAATTTCTTGACCAAAATCGAAGAAGTTAAAATTGGAAATATTTTACATGCTAAACTCCATAAGACATAAAAGTGGTTAGAGCAACGGCTGAAAGTTTTCTTTTATAAGCACGGCAGTGAGTCAATTCCCTTTTTTCCCAATATTAATTTCGCGAAAGAGTGAAATCAGCGAGTAGCAGACGACAGCATTTTAGTGGTGAGAATTGTTCGAAAATTTGTGTTTATATTATTATGACAGAAGGTTTTAGATCTGTGTAAAATCCCCCTCCCCTGTCCTCTTAGTATTTGTTAAATTTCCACGTTTTAAGACCCCCTGTCTGTCTATAGATTTTTAGTTTCTTGGCACGATAACTTTTGAAAGGATTGACAGATTGAATTGGCCTTTGTGCTATATTTTTTAGTGTCCTAAACTAAAAGCCATGTTTGTTAGACAGCCGTTTGAATAATAATGAAAAAAGTGAAAGCATTTTGAATATTTATGAGACAACTTTTTTTAGGATTCAAAAACTATCTTTACGGATACTTATAGTATACGAAAGGAGGAAAAGTTTATCCGAAGGATTTTTTTTTATGAAACCGAAAAATTACCAGAGCTTTAGCATTAACGAAATTCCAACAAAAAACACGAAAATGAATATTTTAAGCCAAATAACGTACTTTATAAAAAAGTCAGGAGAAGAAAAATGTTGATTTTTAAATGCCCTATAAGATTATCATAACAAACTTTGCAATTTTCTTGAAAAATGGAACATTCTAATTTTGACATAAAAAATAATGGAAGATCAAAAACTACATTTTTTCCTTTAACAATTTTACAGAATTTTAAGTATTATTCTATACTCACTCTAAAACTCTTTCGCTCTTTAAATAAATGTGTACTTGTTTTCTTACAATACGTCTGTATTCAAGTAACTATATTTTCTATCAATTAATTCCATGATGAACTACTACTACCCTGATCTGTCACTCATTTTTATTAAACAGTCTTTTTGAACATCTTGACTCACTACCCTTTTTTTTTATTTCTTATTTGACACTTTTTTGAAATCTGTTTGCTTTAGAATCTTGTTTTTCGGTTAATCTAACCTCTCTTTTTCGCCGAAGTTATTTTTTTTATAATATACCCTATTAACTAATCCATTTATTTTCTTCTTAAAGGCTCCCAACTTAAATTTAACCTCATAGGTAGCTTCTAAATATTTCTGTTCTATAGTGGCTTTAGACCATGGTTCTGATCTTTTTAAAACATCGTTTACCAACCTCTGTTATTTATTTAATAGTTCTCTTTCCTGCCACATTTCCTAAATCTAATTTGACCATCCTGTTTTTCCTTAACCGTATTTTTGACAGACGGACGTAATAAGTGTATTGGCGTACACATTTCTGTGTCAAACATTAGTTTTTCTGGGCTTTCCCCCGTCGTTAAATGTTTTGTTAAACTATGATAGTGTAAAATTCTGCAGTGTGCCTTTTGTTTCCCCTAGCTTGTATCGTTCTATGGAAATTAAAGGTCTTTCTCATATAGATGTGTGCGTGAAAAAATTAAAAAATGCCGTGTCCTTTGCAAATTTGCGTGCTAAATCTAAATTTGAACCCCAAATTTTTCGAACATGTTGTATTTTCTCTCTAGATGCACAATTAAGTTAAAAGCCTAGGGAATTTCTGGTCTCACAGACCCACCGATGAAAATTTGCTTGCATGGGACAATTAAATGATTTCGTACGCAAAACTGTATAGGATATTAGGTTTTTCTTATTGTTTCCCATGTATAGTAAATTTATGTAATTGGAGAAATACCTTTCCACACAGCAATATGATATACCGGGTTATTCCATTTGATCACATTTATCTCCCAGGTTGCCCCAAGGATATCCTAGAGTTAACCCGTCAAATATCCCGCAAGGCGAATATTTAGATATCCCACGGGTAACCCCAGGAAATCCAGGGTAACCCCGGCACGTTTACGGGATATTCAAATGTCCCAATTAGGATATGAAAATTAATTGTATATCCTACTTGGGACATTTGCATATCCCGTAAACGTCCCAGGGTTACCCCAAGTATCCTGGAATTATCCCTAGGATATCAAAATTTCAACCTTGCGGGATATCCGACCGCTTATCCCCGAGATATCTATGGGACAGCATCGGAGATAAATGGGATAAAATGGGATATCCGGGTATATTCTATTGCTGTGAGGGTTCAATTTCCCTAGAATTAGCCAAGCTAGGGGATATAGAAGGGACACTTAAGAATTTCTGTGTACAAATTGAGTCTCTACAAGTCGTTACACTTAAAAATATAATATCGATGTGTCTATTTTCGCGTATATTGGTATCACCAAAATAACATGCAAATTATTCCTAGGGTTTTCCTTATTTCCTGCATCTGGGGGGAAACTGAGGCGTGTCAAATAAATTCCGTGGCCAGAATTGGATTCAGCGAATAAAAATCCCCAAGCGTAGCCTGGCCACTTGTCTCGCGCAGACAACATTTTTGTGTGGGCCTGTGTAATTAATAAAAATGTATGACTCAAAAAGGGCTTAGCAAAGACTATATGTGTTATGTGCAATGATTTCCATTTTACAATTCTCAGATGCCTAGCATAGCATATCCTGAATTACATCTTGCTTCAATCTATTTGGTAATAACACTCTACATCCCAAATTAAACCACCACGCTCGAAGGGAAACTTATCTTTCCTGTGCGCAAAGAGCTTTACTTCGTCTATGACTTTTCTAATGTTATCCGACCAACTATTATTTAGGAAGCGCTTTAATGTAGTAAGCGCATTATCTTTGCTTCTTTCTTTTGCCACTACTTTACAGTATAAACACGCTATTTTACGTTCCATTACCTGAGGCAAATAAGCATATCCTTTAAAATAACTGACAGATTTGTTTTCCAATGTACTAAGCGCTTACGGTAACGTAGAAAGGGCATCAAGATTACAATTTTGCTCTAAATGTACACATTTAATTTAATAATAAAATGTTGCTAAAAAATGGATCCATCTTTAAAGTTGACATGCAGAAATTACCAGAATTCCTTTACTTTGACCCATTATTCTTGCGAGTGGTTTGTTGTCTGTACGCGATATAAACTTTCTACGATAGACCAAATAATTAAACTTTGTAACTCCGAATAACATTGCTGCTGCTTCTCGATCGATTTGTGCATATTGTTTGGAACAGGGGTTAACGAGTTTCAAGCGTCAGCAATAAATATTTCTCTATTAGAAACTTTATGACTTAGTATTCCACTCCGCCCATTTGGTGATGCTTCACGAGCTAATATTAAGGATACTTCTGGATTTTATTCCATTAAAACTTTGCTTGATGTGAGATCTTTTTTGATAATACGAAATCTTTTGTACATGCAGTGGTCGAAGTAAATTCATGTTCTTTGAAGGCAATCATATAAAGGTCTACATTTTTATGAACGATTTTTATATGTATATGTATATGTATATGTATATACATATACATA
>NC_046657.1:61188532-61192297 GCF_010883055.1 Belonocnema kinseyi
GAATGTGTGCCGTTGAGGCTCGATACCGTCCACATCGTTGCATAGATCAACTTGAAAATTTATACAAGTGTAGATTAGGCACTTTAGATAATTCCTACCGTAACCTGAATCGCTAATTGATAATAACTTTTCTTTAAGGAATAATGAAAAATATCATTGACTGTATATCTATATATATAGGAAAGGGACACAGCCCCAGTTTTTCACTAATCGGCATACGATTTTTTGACATTTGGCACCAAATTTTGCACACCTATTCTTTGGGCTTCCAGCCGAGTCATAAGAAAAGGTAATTGGATAGGCAGGGAAAGACAGCATGCCTCCCGCATTGAGTGGATGCAGATCCGTTATCACACACTTAACAAGTCAAAACTGATGACCATCAGGCATCAGATGGCTGACAAAATATGGTTACTATCTGACGCTAAAAGAAGTTCAGAGCGGAGAAAGAGGTGGGTCATAGTAAACCAGAGAACCTGATCATTCATAGATATGTCTGCAAAGACACAGCATTCTACCAGCGCGACCTGTCAATGAACTGAATTAATGTGCGTAAACGTTTCGATTCGACCTCCAAAAAGACTTATCATCTGTCTTTTAGAAAGCTGAAATATTAACCGTACATCTTGAGGTCGATGGAGAGATTGCTGCTACTCTGGAAAGCCAGATTTACTGTCATCTGGGAAACATCGTGTAAAAACTAACAGTGTCGCCTTTCAGAGAGGTATCTTTTAGGGCGGGACGATGAGCCCTACTCCAAAGAGTACTTTGGCAGCACACATGGAAATCGGAACCATAGGGTGACTTAGATCATAGATCTCTTCATATCAGAACATGAAAGGTTAGGCACATAAATAAAAGCATGAACCCTAAGTCTTGTGCTCCGAGACTTTATATCTTACGTCGCTAAGGTCTTGAAATAATCAGGAAGCACGAAGAGGTGGGCCGAGGAGCGTTTCTGTACAAAGCGATGGAAAAAGCTGCTGAAACACTTGGCCTTGACTTAAATATCAGCGGTGAGAAAAATACATCAAATCTTATCGATCTCAAGTCCTCATTTTTAAAAACCGAATTAAAAAAGCACAGGAGAAGAACTCCCGTGAAAAGCTCCTAGACAAGAGGATGAACGATAACTTCCAAAGAAATTTGGAGAATCGGTCGATGTCGTGTGAGCTACGTTTGCTTTTCTTAAGTCACGGAATTAGCCAAGCTTTCACTCGTTAATACTCTACGAATCATCCCAGTGTTTTAACAAGATGCTAAGACACTTGTACAAGAGTTTTGCCGGATCATTGTATTAGGTTTGTCACAGACTGTAACCAGCTATCTCACAGTGGTGAGACATGGTTGAGGCTCAAATTTTACCGTGATTTCGCTGGAAGCTGGTGCAGCTTTTTAGATCAGCCGTAACTATTGATTCCCATTGATCCAATTGGTTCAAATTCTAATAGAATATTTAAACTAGGTCGAATGCTAAATAGCAGCTGGGCGAGGTTTCTTAAACGGTGAATCTAGGATATCGGGCGATCTCACAGTGTAATATGCCTCATCCTTGCATGCAGGACTCTACAAGGATGAAGGAACTCTTTCCTTAGCTTTTCGTGGGAACAAAAGTGATACTATCAAACCACCGAAAAGTTGCAAATGCGGTTCAAAACGCTGAAATTCGCAGAGCATTCGACGACGAACAGACGAAAGCTCACCTTAATTTAACGAGTCAACTCAGGGATGGAGTGCCTTCTCAACAAATACATAAAAAACTAAATAATAATATGAGGAAGCCAAATTGACAAAAACCGTGGAAAGCAGGCACCTTCTGAGAGATAATAGTGATTTCAGGACATAGAAGAACTTTGAGATGCAGGTTTCTCCAGAAACCCAAGATCTGGCTGAAATGGATTCCCCAATTCGTGAGGATATCTTGGAGGATTCCGACCTCCGAACTATCATTTGTTCAGTTTACGGTGGTGCGAGAGCTTAGGCTGATTCAGGTCGAAGGCTAAAACCGATGATGGATCAAAACATAAAAAATGCATGCAACAACTGAATAAGAAGATTGGTTAGGCAAGAAAGAATGCGCCCGTGCTCAGTGTGCGATTAACTACATAGCTTCTTATAGCCAGTTCACGGAAATAGTTCGAAGGTACGCTCAAAAACTAAGGACCTTAAACAGTTTCTCTCTGACCCTTTGCGCCTTTTCAGCGTACTCCTTGCTTCTGCAAAATCTTGCCAAGCTCAACGAGGTAGAGACTTTTTAAAAAGAATTATACAAGATCTCGAAAACACTTGAGCTGACAAAAGATACTGACAATATTATCTGATTCAAGGAGTTTTGCGACAACCTTAGAACATCTAAGAAGCAAAGTCTATTAAACACAGCTAAAAAGCTTGAAGGTCCATCAAAACATAGTGAGATGAATGAGAGGTTGATGCCCCTTTCGAAAGCTAGATATACTATCTGATCTGGAAAATATCGAGTGACAACGAGCAACATTACTTTCCATAGGGGCATCTTTTAGGGCAACACCATAAGTCCTCTGCTTTTTTCTGGGTACATCTGTGTCGATACTAATAATTGCATGAAGAAGGTCACTTATGTATTTTATATAGAATGATCTAAAGATCTATTCTGAGGGTAAAAGCAAACTTCAGAGTGGTTTAAATATCATTTAACAATACACAGGCGCCCTACTTTTTCGACGAAAACGTGGATAGACACACTTACTTATACTTGTTAAGGGACTATTAACCTGGACTATTGGAGAATGTTGACTTAGCAACAAAAGAAAAAATGTGGCTCCAACAAGATGGTGTTCCATAGTTTTGCTTTAGCGAACCAACAGCAAGAGAAGATCTGATGAAAAGGGTTCGAACAGCTTGCGCAGCCATCTCTCGGGAATCTTTGCTAAAAACTGTAGACGGTATTGAAAGACGTTTACATTTGTGTCTCCAAGCCAATGGGGAGCACTTCGAATAGTTATTCTGTCGTTGATTGTAACACTGGTAGCAATGGTGAGAGGCAAAGGGACTCACGTTAATCATCCACCTGAAACGTGAGAGGCCAGGGGACTCACGTAATCAACTACCCCAAACGTGAGGGGCAATGGTAACTCACTACATGAAAGCATCCGAAAGAAAGCTGAACCAACCGCGTCCACGCCGTTGTTCCTGGGTAACACCAAAAGTAAGGACAAATTGTTTTTTTCTGTAACTGGTCACAGAGAAGTGACATTACAAGATTTTCACTTTTGTAACTACATAGTCACAGCCTTTACATCTTATCCGAAATAATGGTCATAATATGGGTGCGTTTAAGGTGGTAGGAGTGTTGTTATAACAATCCACAGCCTAAAGTCTACAAAAAAATTCGTCCGGGAATAGAGCTCAATCTAAGAAAAATCGTCCTGACCTTCATATCACCTTGGAAATTGATCTGAAAGTCATAATGGTCAAGTTGATGCACAACTTAACATTTCTTCGACTTTTGTGAAGCATCTTGAACGTTTTTTTCTGGAAAATCCAAAAAAATTCCGGAAAGGGCATTTGGTCGTTTCTAGACGTGAAATTTTCCGCTCTTTTCAAATCCGTAGTCAAAAATAAGTATTCTCATTTAATAAAAGGGCCTTACCTCACCTTGAGCTTGAAAATTGATTTCAATGTCAGAATTGATCGTGCAGTCAAATGCTTCCCTCGGTCCTGGTCAACCTTTGCTCAAATCGTTTTTTCGCATATAAAGTGTTTTAGAAAATATTTGGGAATATACAT
>NC_046657.1:61192397-61199484 GCF_010883055.1 Belonocnema kinseyi
GACAAAGCCACTGAACGCGTCCTCGGGTTGCGGATAGAGGGTCCCTGTACCAAGGGTTTCTGCTGAATATGGTTACAAAAATAAATAGGCAGTCGCGGACAAATGTCCAGGGGTAGTCCCGAAAGTATTAACCCCGAATCAGAGGTGTGAGAATCGTGCCGAAAGCTGAATGGCAGCTGGGTGAGGTGTCTAGAACGGTGACTCTGGGATAACGGGCGACCTCTACTGTGAAGACATTCAAGATTCAATATTTCGCGACACCCTGATGGCATGAGATGTAGAGTCGCGGAACAGAACACTTCAGATGCAAGCTTTTCGTGTACCGATATCAAGGGACCTGAGCTCGGTCTCCGTCCATGGTAGCACTCCAAATGAATAGAGTTCTACCGGGACGGCAAGCATGTTTGTTGCAGATACTTTGTTCTTCGCCGAACCATCGGCCCATCGCCGCCCCATCGGACTTTTGAGAACACCCCTGTTTGTTCGAAGAGATATTACACGAACAGTGTTATTGGTTCATGGATCCTGGCAGAGTTCTTATTACGGATGAGGACCAAATCACCAAATTCAAAAGATGGCTATGGTGCTCTCTATTTAGAGAGAGGTCGCAGTTCCTTAAGATAGTCTGATCGCCAACGGTGTCAAAAACTCTCTCATCTGCTGCAAAAGTTGCCAATAAGAGTGACGATTCGTGGAAACATCAAACAAGGTCGGCTCTGGAATGTGATTTAGCAGTTCGCCGATCAAAAAGTGACCTGGAGTCAAAGCTATGCGATCGTCAGGGTCGTTGGTGATGGCCTGAAGCTGGCGAGAATTAAGGAAAGCATCGACCTGAGTGAGACGGTAACCTGGGTCTTGAGAAGAAGGGTACGCTGGGCAAGAAGAGGCAACAGGCAGCCAATCAAGGCCAGTTCTTCAGCATAACAACGAAGTCAAATCCCTGGCGGTAAGACCTTGTGATGCGCATTCAAATTGATTCCTTCTTGACGGAAGGTAATACCACACAGCTGAAGAAGAAGTTGCTTGAATTTCCAAAACATGATATGCTATGTGTGTTTTCCACTTGGTAGCGTGACCACGGATCTATGCAAAAGTTATCGATTGTTGAGGTTGCAGATCAAGAGGTCGCGAAGAAGCTCGAATACTGAGTAGTATCGTCGCCAAAAATTCAGAATCGTTCTACGACCTTTTCTGAAGCAGAAAGCCGCCCGCCGGAAAGAGTTGATGAAGTTGAGTCTGAAGACATATAGCTTTATTCAAACTATCAACTCCGGTGATGACGTCATCCACATAAATTCGTTGATGAATATATGATGCAGCTAAAGGATATTGATTTGCCTTATCAAAAGTAAGACGAAAGATTTGAACCAATTCTTCTGGTGAAAGTCTTCATAGAATTAGTTAAAGTTGGAGATCATCACGATGCATTAAGATTTGTCTGCAAATCTTTTCCACTTTGGCACAGACAAGGATCCGAAAGCGTGTCCAACGCAGCAATAACTCCATGAAGTTTGGATGCATTGTTAGTCCAGTGCGATGACATTCATTCAGAGGGAACCCTTTTTCTGTATGCTGAAATCCATTGAAGACCTCTCAATGTTTTTTCATGGAGCTTGTATCACGCGAAACTCCATGGCATGTTAGAACAAAGAATGAAATGAGTCCTAACGAATTGATAACTCAGTGGCTAAAAACCTGTGACCAAGGTTTTGATATTCCTGTAGAAAATGAGTAAAGGCTTTCAAAAGGAAAGATCCTTGCTTGAGGCATACGATAAAGCATTCGTAAAGCTAGATTATAGAAAATTTTCCAAAATTATTAACCTTCCGCTTTATTGGAAGACAAACTACGAATCGCCCTTCAGACTTGTGTTTTGAAGATCGAAGGTCACATTGCTAAGCAAGAAGATGTGCTGAAAGTTGAGGTCAATTTAGACTGTCCTTTTAAAAACGTGAAACATATGTAGAAAGCTTTGGAAGAACAAGAGCATCAATGAGATATTCATAATCAGTATCGAAGTGTGGACCTAGAACGCAAGAAAGTAATCCATGAGTGAAAGTAGGACTGTAAGACCCTTCGGAAAACCCACTTCGCATCTGGCGCATGGCAGTTTAAGCCGTTGAGGTATCAACTCTGTAACAAGAGAAGCTTGCGATCCCAGAACCAATAGGGTTCGAAACAGGGCCGAAGAACCGTTACTTGTCCTGAATCACAGGATAGCTGTCCGTAACAGACCTTTAGCTTTAGGAACTGAGACATGATGTACCACTTAAAGGTTAGCAGTTAAGAGTTGTTGATTAAACTCTTCATCGTTTGGTGTTTGTTGCGTGACGTTCACAGTCTGTAAGTCTAGCTGAAGCAAAGTTTTTTCTTTGTACCAAATTCCCTTCGTTGAGTTTCAGTTATGGCTTGAAATTAGTCGCATTACATTAGAAAGTGTTGCTGTCAACAGTTATAGCATTTTTGAATTTGTTAATCACTGCCGAGAGCTTAATCTGTTGAAGGATGTGAAGATTTAGCTATGTTTGAAAAAATCCTTCTTGTCCATGATGTTTCTCAGGTAATTGATTCCTTGAACGAGACGATTCCCTAGCTACTTCCAAACCAGTTCCGAGAATCTCTAATCTGAACACCTTGCTTTGAAGAAACGTACGCATGAATTCATACCTTTAATATTCACTCAAGTCACTAAGTGAATTTTTCAATCACGTCGTGTTAAGCATCTAAATCATGCTCGTTGATAGTTCCTGTTTGTTATCGATACGTTCCAGAGTTACTTTTGCACTTTAAAGAACTAATTTGAGATACACATATTGTAGTACTGTAAATTAAGGTTCTTAATTTAACGTTCTTGAAGACAGGTTCTTAATTTAACGTTCGGACGACGATAGCATGGATTATTTACATAAATTATTGTAATAAAATACTGAAATTAGGGACATATTAATTTGCAGGAGTTCATTTTGCGCCACAAATATTGTTTCTCTTAGTTAAAAAATACAAGAACTGTTTTTTATGGAGTCCAAAATTGATCATTGAAAATTGATCATTATGAACTTCAAGCTAAAAATAAAATATAAAACATATGTATGTGAATTTCAATTAGGGTACTTTTATTATCAAGTATTATCAATTTACAAATAAATTATTATTTGAATGAGAGAATATTAATCTATTAAGTACTAAAATAATAAAATTTTAAAATATAAAATTTTCAAAAAGTGGGACGATGGTCGTGGGGGCTAAAGAGTAGGCTTTGGACCCACTCCTTCGGCTTGCGGGTTCGATTCCCGCCTCGAATTCTGGAAGAGTCTCGGTGGCCCATGCGGTGAACACTAGCCTAGCCAGGGAGTTGTTCATCTCCGGAGAGTCGTGGGACCGGTACCTCTAGAGAAAAAGGTTTCCTCTAAGTACTTAAGGCTGTTGCTCTTGGTGGTTCGGAACCCACCTTAAACTGTAGGTCCCCCTTCCACCACCAAGTAAGTGTGTGGAGGGTGTGTAAAGGAATAGAGAAAGTGTAAGAAAAATGTAAACCCTTAGGGGACACATTAGAAGCTTCCATTCCAAATATAAAATTTTCTCTTACAAGATGTTAGTTGAGCGCTGTTAAATATATATAAATTCTAAAGTTAAAATTTCAGTTTTCATTTGAAAAATAGCTCTTTTCTTTCTCTTACTTCAAATATATTATTTTTCACAGAAGAACGAGCTAAACTAGCAGAAATAAATGATTATGATAAGTTTAACAACTTGGGTCAGTTTGCCTTGGGTCAAATATTGTCAAATAATGGCCATCTAATAATTGTCCTTCATGATCGTCGCGAAAGACGACTAACCTTTGGTGCTCTGCGTACAGCTGAGAATGTGATTTACAAAAGGATGAAGAAACGAAACCCTCGAAGCCCAGGTATAAGTTTAACAATAAATAATAGCTTAAATAATGAATTTTGTTGATAACACATTCTTATACAGAAACGGCATATATATTATTAGACACAAAACTATTATTTGTATATGCAGAAAACTCTTATTTTGTCCCATAGTAATAACAATACTTACAAATAACTGTTCAAAAGTCCATTTAATTCTGCTATGAGTATTGAAGTATGACGTGAGAACACCAAAAATAAAATTTCGATCTTTAACAAATTTTGTACAGCATGTTTAATTCTACGCAGGAGATAGAAAAATTAATTAATTTAATAATTAATTATTTAATATTTGCTCCAGTGAAGTAATTCATCCAAAATATCACTTTAGTAAAACGTCAAATTAAGGGATTAATTTCGTAGTTCCTGGCAAAAGTTTAAGTTAGAGTACAAAATTCGTTAAACATGGAACTTCATGTTATACTTCTTACATGATAATTTATTAATCACATGACTGAATTACTAATCTTGGATAACTCATCAAGTTATTGTTCTGATACTATCTGTCTTTGGCGTATCTAGGTTAAAAAAAAACTATAAGCAGATAAATGCACAGAAAACACTTTGGCTTCATTTATTCTAAGAACAATATTATTCTTCCATTAAACATTTTTTTATCGATACAGTGATTATGTAAATAGATTGAAAGCAAATTCTCCAAAGCTCTTTTCTTCTTTTTAAAATTGAAAACAATATACATACAATAAATGTTTATTTAAAACGCTTGAATTTGAATACCATGGAATTAGAAGCTTCAAATATTGAAGTATTACAAATTTTATGGCAGAGTAACGTAATTTAAATTTCATCACTAATTTCAACGGTTTGAGGCTCACTGAGCCAGAAAACAAACGAAAAGCCGAAAAAAATGGAAATTTAAAGCCAAACAAAGGATGGTATTTAAAAACCTCTGCTGTATATTAGAAAATTTTTAATTTTAAACTGCAGGATCATGAAATTTTAATTTATTTGTACATATACTGAAAATTGAACAATTTTTGATGATTCACTTTAAAATTACCCGGTTGCGAAGTTTCTAATATATTATTAAAATTATTATTAAAAAAAATTATTATTAAAATTCGACATTATGATATTTAATTATTAATTAATAAAGAAATCCGTCATTAAATATCGAGAGATGAATATCAAATTCTAAATTTGTATAATTTTTTCTAATCACACTGTGAAAAGTGGTACAAATACTGTAACATGAGACAATCGTAATGGATTCTATAAAATTATTTTTACTGTACATAATTTTTTGTAGTAAGAAAAAGTTTTTGGGATTCAGAGAGAAAATTATAAAAATCGTAGCTCCTGGCCAATTATTAGTAGACTTACAACTTAGTACCATTTTTTATTTCTGATCGAAGGAATTTCGTATCATTAAAATAACTATTTTCTTTATTTTTTTTTGCAGACAGATATTTAATACCGCAAGTATTTGAGGAAAACGATGCCGTTCTTCGTATAGTAAATGGCCGTCTGGAAATAGTTGGAAAATTAAATATTTTGGACTGGATGATTTCCACACGAAGGGTTAACAAGAGTAATTTAAAAGCTAAAATATAATTTTTCTTTTATATTAGAGAAATCTGCTTGAAAGACTTTTTGTTTTATAAGTCTGGTTTTTTTCGTACACGTGTATCAGAAATAACTATTTTACACGTAGTGAACTGCCTAGTATTTTTTAACTAATGATATTTTAAATAGATAAAGAGTAATAGTAAGTACATTTTTCTTACATAATTAGATATCCCAGTGGATCCCGAAGATAATGATATATTGGCGCATCAAATAAGAATTGATGATCACACGAGAAAGTTGATATTTAAGGCCAAAGCATTAGCTTGGAGAGGTATATGGATCACACCGGAACTGTTTCCACTCATAGATGGTAATGAATAAACTAAAATAGAATGTAAAATAAAGATACTATAGACATGTGCCTAAAGTGTTCAGATTTTTGTTATAAGAATTATTTTGAGTGTCTCAAAAATACCCGTTGTTGTCATACTAGGTTAATCAAATACATAACTTTTTATACAGAAAATCACGTTTTGAAATCTAACATTTTTAGATAATTAAACTTAAATTTTTAGAGCTTCAAATTCAATACATATAATTTGCACAATTATTGAACAATAATATATTTGGTATTTTTTTAGTTCGCACCTGTTTGTGGTTAAATCATAAACTTTCATATTTTTGCTTACAGGCAAACCATGAGTCGAATAGACTGTGAATAAATGGGCTCCTCCTGGAGGTTTTCTCCTCACGTGAGTTTTTCCAGCCAGGATGCACTGAAATAATCGGATGGAGGTGCAGGCGAATGCGGGAGCTTGTAAAAATAATAGTATTAAATAAATTTTGTTTCTTGTACTTCTAAGTCGACTCATTTTTTAAATCTTCCGTAAATCGAAAGTTGTTTTTCGTTAAACCCTTTCATCATAAAATATTTACGAAAGAGAAAAGAAAGAAAAAAAAAATATTAAACAAGAAAGGGGATTATTTGTATGATTATAATAATTATTATGACAGATATATCTATTAATTTTAGAAATTAAATATATATAATTGTATATCATATTAATAATATATTATAGTAAGTAAAATTTTTACAATGAAATAAATTTATTTAATAATAAATTTAATAATACATATAATAATTAACTTTTATAAAATTAATTCATTAATTCTAAATTTATTATTAATTTCAGGAACTCTATTAAGATTAGCTTTTTTAACTTTATTAGAACGAAAATTATAAGAATATATCCAAATTCGAAAAGTTCCAAATAAAGTTACATTTATAGGAATTTTACAACCATTTAGAGATGCAATTAAATCATTTTCAAAAGAATTATTTTTAATTAAAAATTCAAATTATATATTTTATTTATTATCCACCGTTTTTATGATAATAATAATATTAATTATATAAATAATTATACAAAATTATTATAATTTATATTATATAAATTTAAATTCATTATTATTATGTTTTTTAAGATTAGGAGCATATATTACATAATAATTAGAGGATGATCTTCTAATTCAATATATTCAATATTTAGAGCTATTCGTTCAATTGCTCAAACTATTTCATACGAGGATAAATTAATTTTTATTATTTTAAGAAATTTATTATTTCT
>NC_046657.1:61199584-61204709 GCF_010883055.1 Belonocnema kinseyi
ACATTTTTAGCTATAATTATTGCTGAATTAAACCTCACACCATTTGATTTAGCAGAGGGGGTATCTGAACTAGTTTCAAGATTCAATACAGAATATACAAATGGAGGATTTGTTTAATATTATTTAAGGAATTTTTCGTTAAATTTTTTATTTTCTATTAAGATTTTACTAATAATTAATTTAATTATTATTTCTCGAGGCACTTGCCCTCGATACCGATATAATAAACTAATAATATTAATTTGGAAAAGATTTTTTCCTATTATTTTCAATTTAATGTTTTATATATTTTAAATGAATATTTTTTAAATAAAATTAATTTTATTTCTGTTTTAATAGAAACATTAGTTAACTTGATTAATTTTTGTTTAAATAAGTAATTTTATACCCGTCATTAAGTTTACGAAATATAAATTAAAGTTTAAAATGACCTTTCTTATTGACCTGAAAAATGGTCATTTTCCTTCTTAAATTTTGGCTTTAAAACAAAAATTTTATCATTATAAAAAATTTTTTTAATTAAAAAAAAAATAATTTTATTCAAAAATTTCACGCATATATAATTTATCTACATAATTTGTTAATCAATGACTTCAAATTTAATCAAAGATTTTCTATAATAATTGTCTTTGCCTAAGAATTGAGGCAAATTCATAAACTTTAAGATACACCTCACGATTATATTAATTTAATTAATAAAGATTAATAGTCTACAATTAATGTACTGTTTGCATTTAAGTATAATTTTTAATCAGATCTTCTGGCTTCTTTATTCATTCCCCCCTGACCATTTTCATTCAGAATCCATTTAATCCTCTCTTCTGTACTCTCCCCTCTCCCTTCGCCCCCGTAAAACACTCTTACACATGCGGGCACACGCTTGTGAAATTTTTCTTCCCTCTCCCACCCTTAGTTTCCCTTTTTTAATAAATAAAATAATTTAATGTATCTAAATTTATATATTAATCATTTTAATATTCATTTATGTATATCAAATTTTTTATATTTTAATTAAATTTATAAATAAAAATATAATTTAAAGCTATTAAATGATTTTAATATCTTTAATATTATGTTTTATTTGAACTATTTAAAAAGAAATCAAAATGATTTTTATCATTTATCAATTAAGTTAGAAGCTTATTAAAATTTAATTTTTTTAATTTGAATTTTTTAATTTAATTAAATTATTTACAATAACTTACCTCTAATTTGGTTACAATTTATAAATTATAATATTAAATAAATTAATTAAATAATTATAAATTCGAGTCGAAATTGAATATTAAATTTTAGTTTTATTCTACAAAAAGTTTTTATAGAAAAATCTCTAAATGCAATTTAAATGTTATAATATTTGAACTATTATTCACAAATTTCATAATCATTTTAATGAAGATTGTTTTGATTCATAATATAAACCAATAATTAAAATAAACATAATTATTAAAAAATAATTTTTTAAATATAAATTGTCAATCAAAATTTTGAAACTTTTAAATTGGAAATAAAATGTAATTTATATACTATATAAAATTAATAAATTCATCAATAAATTATTGTGAAAGCAATAATTCAAATTACGTCAAAAAATTGAAAATATCAAGAAGCAGCTGTAAATCGAAAATGATGGAATGATGATGTATGATCATAATGTATTCGAATTAATGTTACTATCAAAAATAATCTTCCAATAATAACATGTAATCCATGAAAACCCGTAGTTATGAAAAATAATGAACCATTAATAGAATCTCGTAAATCTATTGTTTAAATTATGTAATCCTTGAAATGTTCTTTCAAGAATTACATCTCGTCACCAATGAACTGAAATAATTATAATGATGTATAATCCTGAAATTATTAATACATAATTTATATAATTAAATATTTTTAGTCTCCCAATTATTGTAACACATAATCTTAATGAAATTAAAATTGGTCAAGGTCTTCTTGTAACAATATGATAAGGATGATTATAAAAATATATTTTCATTAATTAATTAGTCTCAGAAGAGTATAAAGATCGTAAAATATAAAATAAATAAGATTGAATAAAAGGTTCAGCAACTTTCAATACTACTAATAAAGACTAAATTAAAATTATAAAAATAATTAAAATTAATCGTAAATTATTTCTTAACTGCCTAATTAATGTTATTAATAAATGCCCAGCAATAATGTTTGCTGGTAATAGAATTGCCAATTTTACAGGACAAATTGTATTTCTGACTGATTCAATTATTACATTGAAATATTAATAAAGTTTAAACATCTAAACTTTTTTTAAAATAAATTTTCATTTCTTTAATAATAAGTTCTGGTCAATCAGTTAATAAAATTAAATATTTATAAGGCCTAAATCAAAATAATCTTGGTAAAAATATTATAAAATATAATATTCTTAATCAATTTAATGAGAAATTTACTCTTGTACAAGGATCAAAAACGGAAAATAAATTTGTTATCATTTAAATTTAAATTTTGTATAATTTAGATCATTAGAAAAAATTTTATTATTTAAAAAATATAAACTATTATTTATAAAAATAAATGAAATTGTAAAATATAATAATAAAAATAATCAATTTATAGGTTTTATTTGGGATATAAAAAAATGGGAAAACGCTGTTCCTACACAATTTTATTCTACACAAAATATATTGTACACACGTATAGTGACCATATTTTTCCTACACAAAACTTTTTCTACACAAAATATTTCGTAAAACTGATTTAATACTGTCATAGTTTTCCTACACAAACATTTTTTTACCCAAAATTTTTACTACACAAAATTTTGTCTACACATAATTTAATATTGTTTAATACTGTTAGTTTATTCCAACACAAAATATGTACATTCTACACAAAATTAAATAGTAATATTTTATTACCAATATTATCTCTAAAGATTGTACAAGAAATATTGTGTACTATTTTTCCTGCAGAAACTGTATTCTGCATAACATTCATTAATAATCTGTAATAAAAAGTCCTAACTAAGTCTACTTTTAGAGTTTTTACGTATCTCGCCTCTTTTGGAAAAATTTTTAAGAAAAATATCTTAGCTAAACACCAGAAACAGATTGCGAAACAAATAGAAAGCTCAATAGTAAAAAATTAATTTGAGGAAATCGTCATAAAATAATTAAAAAAATAAGAGTAAAGAAATTAATAAATGATTTTTCAGAAAAAGTATTTTCATATTTTGAAAACGATTTTTTTCAACAATTGGTTTTAAAATGCACGACACTTCTATACATCTGAATTAGTAAACATTCAACTAATTTAATAAACACTAAGCTAATAACTGATAAATCAGGTTTTTCAATTCATTTATTGAAATATTAAAATAAAATGTTATTACTATTAAATTCTGTGTAGAAAATATTTTGTAAAAAAAATAATAGTATTAAATAATATAAAATTATGTGTAGGAAAAATTTGGTATAGAAAAAGCTTTTTGTAGGAAAAATATAACAGTATTAAATTATTTGTAGGAAATATTTTGTGCATAAAAAGTTTTGTGTAGGAAAAATATAATCAGTAAACTTTTGTACAATATATTTTGTGTAGAATAAGATTGTGTAGGAACGAGTGAAATTCTAAAAAAATATTAAAATTAATTAATAATTTTAATATGGCATATGCATTTTATAAAACTAACTATTTTTTTATTTCAGTAGAATTATTTATATCTATATTAATTACTATAAATGATTTAAAAGATCATTACTTTAAAATAAGATCTGTAATAAATTTTGTAATTAAATCAATTCAATTTACAAATATTCTCGAATTTGTAAATTTATCGGTAAAATTAAATGATTATCAACATCTTATAATCGAAATCAATCTAAAACATCTATAACTCTTAATGTAAAAGATTCAAAATTTACATTTCTTAAATCAGGAATTTCATATCTTCAATATCATTGATGGCCTATTCTTTTAATTGATATATTAGGAGAATATATTTCATCTGATAAATATAAAATTTTTAATGAAGGTCTAAAAATTACAACATAAATTGGAAAAAGTGTTAAAACAATTTCAATTATTCGATATTCAATATTTAAATTAATAAATTTTTTAACAAAATTATTATTATTATATAAATAATAATAAATGTTGTTATTAAATTAATTATTAAATAAATTTATAAAAAATTCTAATTAAAAATAAAAAAGAACCAACTGATGAAATTGAGTTTCATAATAAATTTGAATCAGGATAATCAGAATAGTATCATGGATAACAATATCAATTGATGGATTAGCTAATGTTACTCCAGTTATTCCTCCAATAAAAAATAAGAAAATTAATCCTCAAGATTTAGGATGGTAGACAAGGTGGACAAGGTTGCGAAATGAACATATATGACACTTATGGATACGCAGTATAACTGTAAATGTCCAGTAGGTCCCTATGAGACATATGGAAGCACTGTATAGTTTGGTAACGCACACGGCTGCGCGATAGACATCCATAGTAGTTATGGATGCGCTGTAGCACTTGACAGTATGTAGAGCTGTGCAGTGTAGATATATGATACCTATGGTTGTACAGGACACTTGTACAGCAGCGAAGCTGAGTGTAACTGTGTCGAAGCATTCTGTAAAACGGTTCTGTTCCGAGCTAAATGCAGGTAAAGCAGTGAGTTGTCATTTGCAGCCAAAGGAGAATGGTTCATATCTATGCTAAGATAATCGTTCATATTTGTGGTAAGATAATGGTTAATATCTGTGTTAACATACCACAGTTGATAAGTACTCACGGGTAACAGATGGCATCACCATAAAGCGAGTTAAATTTGAGAGAAATTAAAAATTGGTGAGCAATTTGAATGTGTAAAAGATTAAAACTTTTGAAAGGAACAAAAATAATTGGCATACGTGTTATAAAGGTTAAAAATTCTAGCCTAGCTAAGCGGAAAATCCATCTTGTGCAGTGAAACTTAGAGATAGGGTCCTCTGATTTAGTCCTTCCGAGAATTTGCGCTGCGAGTAAGACAAAAGCGTTTTTTTTTTATTTCTCAACATAATCTCCTCCAAGGCTGATACATTTCTCATAGCGGTGTTCTAGTCTAGTAATGCCATATCTATAGAATGATTCGTCAAGC
>NC_046657.1:61204809-61206755 GCF_010883055.1 Belonocnema kinseyi
CTTGGGGTGATTGCTAGAGAGATTGATGAGCAACCTGGGTCGGAGCAGTGTTGCGGAACGAACGTGTTATTTACTTAAATAGCACGAGAATTCTGGATCAATATGAAAAATCTCTATGCCTTCCACACACTACTCCTTTCCCCTGCCGAGTGAGTCACGCCTACCCCGAAAGGGAAATGGCTTAATAGTGTAATAATAATAATAAACATTATCGAGCGCTCGACGGTTAGCCCGACCGTGGGCCGAAGATCAATCCGCACCTGGGGTGGGATTTAAAACAATCTAATCAGTATTTCATTAAGTCCGTTTTAAAACCTCCGAACATACAAAAATGAAAATTTATACATATTTTGAGTAGTTCATTAGTACTTGCATTATATTGCAATAGTCCTCACCAGAACCTCGTACGGTCTCTTGAGGCTAAAGAATTCAAAAGAATAAAAAGAGGACTTATATTTTTTCGATTTGAGGTTCCGCATCTCTGGATATTTTTAACAACTTCTGATAGAGAATCAGATTGCAATTCGCTTTACGCAATTTCGCGTGTTTTAAGCTTAAGGAATGGTAAAATTGCACAAAAAGTTTTTAAAATGATATTAAATAATCAAGCAACATAAAAAGTCAATATAATCGATTAATTGTGCTGTTAATTGCTTTAAAAAATACATATATAATTAAAATGTAACTTTTTACTGTAATAAGACTGACATATTTAGTTTTTTTTAAATGTTCCAAGAAATTTTAATGAATTTTATAATATACCTTGAATGTTTTCATGACTAATCCGTAATTTTTAAGCATTTTACGTTGGTTAAAATCATTTTTTCACTTTGTTCGTAAGATTTCAAACTATGTTTTTGGTAAGAAAACTGTGCCTGAACAAATAAAAATTGTTTAAACCACCATGTTTTTGCAATTAAAGGATAGTGCGAGCTAATAAAATGTATTGAAAAATTTAGAAAAAATTCTTCTGTACGATTTGAAAATATAAAAAATATTTTCTAAGGAGCATAATATAATATATATTAGCATTTAATGGACCTTCTTAGAGAATTGGGCAAAATACCTTTGTCTGTCTTTTGCCAGTCAAATGTTAAACCTTAATAATAAAAAATTCTTTCAATAATAACTGGCAAATTGAATACACTATATGGATTTTAATATTGCCTAATTAGTTTATTTAATTATGAAAATACCGATAATTTGAGACAAAATGTTATTAAAATTTAAATAAATAGAAAATGTTTCAACAGTGACTAATAATTCAAAAAAGTAATAATCATGATATTTGAAACATTTTACAAAATAGAATAATTCATAACAAAAATGTCAATTTACATATTTCACTCTTAAAAACAGTGTCAGTAATTCAAAATTGTTATCAAAATAATTTATGAGAAATTTTTTTATTACTAAATGTTGCAAAAACTATGCAGCCCTTCTTGTTTTTAAAAATATATGAAGAGGTTTGTTCAAGGATTTTGGCGTTTCCTAAAGTGGGCGTAACACGTCTTGGAATGTACTCGAGGTTTCTCGAAACTTCTAGAAAGTTCGGCCTAATAGTGCCATTTATGTAATAGTCGTATATATTACTGACTGCCTATACCTTGCATTAAGCGTCTAGGCGAGGGTGTTTCTCGAGGCCTTCAGAAAATTTGGCCTTAGATTACTATATATGTAATACTAATATATATTGCTAACTGCCTATGCTTTGCAATAAATTATTAAAAAATGGAGTGCAAGCGTATATTTCTCTCTCACAGAGTACGGTCTTAGTATTGCGCCGGAAAGAAATACTGAACTACATATAATTTATATATCTAATCTGCATATACGAGGGTGGCTTGATAAGTTTCCGGCCTGACCAAGAGATGGCGCCACTAGGCCTACCTTGAGGTGGCGTTCTATAGTACCATCTTTAGATAGCTTGTAGCTATAGTTTCAGC
>NC_046657.1:61206855-61208325 GCF_010883055.1 Belonocnema kinseyi
CACGAAGCCATGGTCTCCGAGATGCTGCTTTGCTCTTTCATTCAAAATGAGACCTACTCCTTGTTTACCATGTGATTCACAGTCTACTCCTGACCACATTTCCAATTCGCCTTTCAACACGCCGTTTTTTATGTCTGTAGTTTCGCATCCCTTTTTCTTTGTTTCGGGCACGCATAAAATATCTAGTTTCTTCACGTCCATAGTTTCTCGCAATTATTTTACCTTGAGATCATTTACTCCCGTAGCATTCCAAACACCCAGTCTCCATTCATCGCCTGAAACATGACCTTTAGATTTTCCGTGTGCATGCCCTTTGTCATTAAAAGTTCCAGTCCTTTCCGAGGCTATTTCGTAGTTTTTATTATTCATTGTTTAGATTATACGCCCAACTAACACCTTTATGCAATAAGTTTATTTTCTGAGTCGAAATCATGTCAAAGTTAAGTATCAAATCGTCATATGGTGGAGATTGTAGTTCTAACGTCAGTCCCACCAAAAACTTCAGTTAGTAAGGGTTGTGTTAATATAAGGGTTAATAATAAGGGTTCATTTAATAAGGGTTTTGGTGTTTATTTTAGGCCTATATCTTTGAATTTACAATAAAAAGCGAGCCCCCCCCCGCCCCCGGTTCAAAATCTCGGCATTATTTTTTGTTTGTAAGTTTAAATTTCCTTTGTTTTCTTTCTTGTATCGTGAAATTATAATGAATTGCTATAAGTTACTTATCTTTAAGTACATTTCCGGATTTCCCAGTAACTGCATATCGAAGCACAATTTTAAGAAAGTGTATTTATACCAAATTGAAAATTTTCTATTTTGCTTTTTCTCCAACCGAGTATATAAGAGACAGCTCTCTTTCAAAATTTCTACGGAACTGTTCAGTAAAATACAAGATAATGTAGGGGTCGACTTACGACTGCGTCATATCCGAGAGTCGTTAAAAATCGTCCTGTTTAAGATTCTTCGAAAACCCATAAATACATATATATATATATATATATATATATTGAAAGTCAAGAAAATTTCAATTCCAAATGTGCAGAATTGAAGAAATATAAAATGTAGATCCAGAAAAAGAATGAGAAAAGACCAAAGAGATTAATTTTCAAGAAATATTTATATTCGAATCATAGCCAAAAACAGGTATTTTCGAAAAAACAGTTGAATTTTCAAGAATATAGATAGATTTTCACTTGAGAAGAAAATGTCAAGCAACTAAAATAGATCAGTTTTCAATCATACATTTGTACCCCCAATTAAAAAAATTGAATTTTCCACCGAATAAAAAGAATTTTTAAACGAGAAGGATGAATGTTGACAGAATTATCGAATTTTGAAGAAAATGATTCAGTTTTGAGCCAGGTAGTATAATTTTTGACAAAAATAGAACCATTAACAACAAATTTCATTGTAGGCGTCGCGACTAGAAAGAATAAGTATGCACACATATTCATATACACACACATACAT
>NC_046657.1:61208425-61215555 GCF_010883055.1 Belonocnema kinseyi
GCCTACATCTTTGAATTTACAATAAAAAGCGTCAGTATTGGGCAGCTGTTTTAGTACCCTGCATCGCTATACTTCATCTTTCGAAGAAAGTTTCATGTAAGTTAACATTTTATGACTGTAATCTATTCTACAGCCTTTATAATACTTGTTTATGAATCGCCTTTTTTTACTCATTTAATAATACTGAAGATGAAAAATTCCTGTAGAACTGATAACTGATAGCGTGACCACAAACAAAAAGAAATTCTCAGACCTTATCACCCTGACATAATCAGCACTCTGGTCTCTCTTTTTCCACATTTCTATTTTACCCTCGCCTGTTTGCTCAGGACGCATTTATGAAAAAAATTTTCATCAAAAACTACAAGGAAACTCGCACCAAGGTCAGTTACACCAGCTTTCCTCATTCTTAATTTTTGAGTTTTCTATAGCCCACTGAATTGCGCCCTAAATGCGCTCAAATGCGCCACCGAATAAAATTTTTGCGCCAAAAAACTGTAGAAGTTATGTGATATGTTACGGGGGGCAGCGTCGTAGCGCTATACCCCCGTTTGAAAAATCACATGATCTTGAAAATCTTCAAATGTGCTCATATGTGCCGAAGAGAAAAAATTTTACGCCATATTGATAACTGAGTTATCAGCGATCGAAATCGGGGGGGAGCGAAGGGAGATTCCTATGGAGTTTTAAATGCGCTCATATGCGCCATCAAATTTTTTTGAAAATCTTTAAAATTGCCTAAGATATAGAGGTAACAAAATGTTACGAAGTGCTGACCCACCAAATTAAAAGATTGCAATCCGCATTGATGACGGGAGTTTTCTATGGGGATTCAAATGCGCTCAGATGCACCATAAAGAAAAAATATTGCGCCACTTTGATAACCGAGATATAAACAATCAAAATAGGAGGGGGCTGGCGTCATTTTTCTAAACTAATTCCCTTTTTTCAAATTCATGATACCTATCTTTCATAACTTCAAATGCGCTCCAATAAGCAACCACTAAAAAATTTTGCATTAGCTAATTAACAAAGATATCCAATTTGGACTTCAGGGTAACGCAGGTGTTAAATCCTCAACAGTGATTTGCAATATATGGTAAAGTTGAAGACACGGATTCTTTCAACTTCAAATGCGCTCATATGCGCCATAATTTTTTTTTTAATTTTGAAAATTGCCCAAGATATAGATGTAACAAAATTTTACGAAGTGATGACCAACAAATTAAAATGCTTGCAATCCGCACTGATGAAGGGAGTTTTATATGGGGTTTCAAATGCACTCATATGCACCACTTTTGAAACTAACAAAAACAATAATCAAATCCCCAATTAACACTTTCTACCGATAAAACACCCGATGATATTTCCATATAACCTAAATTGCAATATAAAAATTTATAATGATCTCTGCAGACAGAATTTCAAATGCGCTCATATGTGCCACTTTCAAAATTGACAAAAAACCATAAACAACCCCTTCATTTTTAATTGTTATCGATCCACCACCCGATGATATCGCCAAATAACTTTAATTGCAAAATAATCATGTTCAATGATCTCTTCGTACAGGATTTCATATGCGCTCACATGCGCCACTTTCGAAATTGACAAAAAACCATAATCATCTCCCTCATTAGCACTTGTTACGCTTCACTATCCGATATCTCCAAATAAATTAAATTGCAGTATTAAATTATAAAATTGTCTCTTCTGATAGGATTTCAAATGCTCTTATATGCGCGACTTAAAAAATTGACAAAAAACAATAATCAACCCCCTCATTTTCAAATGTTATCGATCCACCACCCAATGATGTCTCCAAATAAATTTAATTGCAAAATAAAACTGTATAATGATCTCTTCGTCTAGGATTTCAAATGCGCTTATATGTGCCACTTTAAAAATTAAAGAAAAAACTTTAATCAACCTCAGTATTACAACGTATCATCTATGTACCCCACGGTATTAACACCAAAGAACATTAATTGCTGTATAACATTTTATAAAAATCAAATGATAAAGAATCACTGGTAAGTGTGTTGTCCCAGATTTTAAAATAGTGAATTGTTAACCGAATTGAGAAAATAGGAGATTCCCAAAAAGCATGAAGTTGCTGCGCGAGTAAATCTAGCGTGGTTATTACAGGAGTTGGAAATATGCTAGTGTCCAACATTAAACTCCTTGACGAAGAGATCATTATATAGTTTTATTTTGCAATTAAAGTTATTTGGAGATATCATCGGGTGGTGGATCGATAACAATTGAAAATCAGGGGGTTGTTTATGGTTTTTTGTCAACTTTGAGAGTGGCGCATATGAGCGCATTTGAAATCCTAAATGAAGAGACAATTTTATATTTTTATACTGCAATTTAATTTATTTGGAGACATCATTGAATACTGGATCGTAGCAAGTGGTAATGATGGGGTTGATTGTGGGGTTTTCTCAATAAAAGTGGCGCATATGGGCGCATTTGAAATACTATCCGAAGAGGCGATTTTATATTTTTATACTGCAGTTTATTTTATTTAGAGATATCGAATAGTAAATCGTAACAAGTGGTAATGAGGAGGATGATTATGGTTTTTATGTCAATTTCGAAAGTGGCGCATATGAGCGCATTTGATATCCTATCCGAAGAGAGCATTATGAATTTTTATACTGCAATTTTAGTTATTTGGAGAGATCATCGAAAAGTGGATTCTAACAAGTGGTAGTGAGGGGGTTGATTATGGTTTTTTGTCAATTTTGAAAGTGGCGCATATGAGCGCATTTGAAGTTATGAAATATAGGTATGATGAATTTGAAAAAATGTTCTTAGTTTAGAAAAATGACACCAGCCCCCCCCCCCCCCCCCCATTTCGATCGCCAATAACTCCGTTATCAATGTGGCGCGAAATTTGTTTTCTATGGCGCATTTGAGCGCATTTGTGGCGCAGTTCAGTGGGCTATAGAAAACTCAAAAATTAATAGTGGGTGGGGAGCTGGTGTAACTGACCTCCCGCACAAAATACATTGAAAGAAGGTTTTGGTGGATTTTTTTTTTAATTTTGGGTATGTTGTAGACCGTGAAATCCCCGCTAAAAAGTTCTTTTGTGAAAAAGTAGAAAAATTGATCGTTTTTTGTTCGTATCACATCAAAGGTCATTTTTCGTGCACGTTAGACTAGACATACCGAAATTGACGCTACACTCATGGATCATGTCCATATCCGTGCCTCATTGATATTTTGTACTATAAAAGTCTCTAATAAATAATATACGTGTCTGCAGGTCGAGAAAAGAATACTTTTTGAGTCGTGTTGCGTCAAAAGCCGCTTTACATACATGGTAACGAGACATACCAACGCTCGGCGACTGTTTAGCGCCACGCTCAGGCATATTGCCCAACTCTGTGCCTCATTAACATTTCACACTGTAGGGCCCCCTGATCGATAATATAGGTGTCTGAAGGTCGAGAAAAAGATACTTTTTCTTTTGTACTACGTCTGAAACCGCTTTTACTATATGCTAACTAGGGGCGTCGGAACGATTTTTTTCATGGGTGTGCTCACCGAAAATATGTTCAAAAATAGTAACTTAAGATAGGTATTAGATTTATTTTATTGTAAGGTTTATTTATTTTATGGGCGGGCTCAAGCCTTCCCAGCCGACACGGCTCTGACGCCCCTGATGCTGACCGAAACTCGAGTACTGTTAAACAAATCTACATGGTTCAGACATGTACATTGTCGATCAGAGGTTCCTAAACTACAAGATAGTATGAAAGAGGTAGAGAGCTGGGAATGTCCCCTGAGCGTGGCATCAAATAGTCCTTGAGTTTCGGTATGTCTAGACTAGCGTGCACGAAAAGCGACTTTTATGCGATACGAACGAAAAACTGTCCTTTTTTACTTTTTCGCATAGGAACTTTTTATCGGAGATGGCATGATCTACAACATATTCAAAATTTAGAAAAATCCACAGAGACCTTTTTTCAAAGTATTTTGTGTGGGATCCTTTCAACGAAAGAAATTATTTTTATCCAAAATAAACAATTTAAGAAATTGTTGGTTTTTTTCAGTAAAAATTATGCGACTTTTTGGTTGAAAATTTTACTGTTTTGTTAAAATTAATTTTCTCAGATAAAGATTCGCCATTTCAGTAGAAAATTCGTAATCAACTTAAAATTTAACCATGTCCTTTTTATGCAAAATTTATATTTTTTGGTAAGAAATGACGAAAAGATGGAAGTATGCAATAAGGAATTATTTCACCTTTGTTTTCTAAAAACATGAGGTTTATTTTAATATTGTGATATTTATACATGAAAAAATGTCATCGTCGAGACCCAATTTTCTTGCATTAACAGAATATGGAACAAAATTTGCAAGGACAAAAATTTGTGTAATGGAATGAATAAGTAATCAAATATAAAATAATACGATAAATCAAATAAATTCGTTTAAAAATGTACAATTACTTTTATTCCTTAGTTAAAAATGTTATGGAGAAAGTAAAAAATCCTGAAAAATAAAAATTTGGAGCTGTAAAAGTCAAAAAAAGAATTTTTTAAATTCTGAGATTATAACATTTTCGAGATATGAAATTATTTTCTAAATTTTAACAAAAATCCGTAGAATTTTTTAAACAATTTCAATTTTCCCTAAACTAGGAAAAACATATCAACCCATTTTTGACCATTGCGCGTCAGCTTATTCTTTTTTCCGGTAACAAAAGTGTCGACTCACTTCTGCTCCGACTCTTTGTTTTTGCTACATTTATGTTACTAGTATATTATCTGAAATTTGTGTGAGTTCATTGGAAGCGTGTCGCTTGTTTCCGAATGTGACGTTGAGATCGCGGCTAGACTCGGAGTATCTAACATTTCCAAAAATAGTAATTAGGTTCTGCACATAAAGAGAAAATGCAGCTTCACCGCCGGAATGCGACAACAATGATTATCATTTTGAAGCGAAGGCTAGTATCTCTGCAGGTGAAACCAGTTCAAGATCTTTTTAGTTGAAATTTTCGCTTCTCGAAATCATGAGAACTATAAATTTTATCCTGTTTTTCTTCAGTTTGATATTATTTGGCGATTATGTTCGTAAGTAGAATCAGATAATAAATTATTTATACATTTAAATATCTCACATACAGGCATCTAATGTCTTTCACTTTATTAGAGTCAAAGCATATGTTTATAATTATCCCACGCATTTCGGAAAAAATTTTATTCAGCGTGCGACAAAATATTCAATTTCAAATTCTTAAAAGTGAACCAGAACAGATTCAAATACGGAAGAAAACACCTTGCGGCTCATTGAAACCTGACCTCAAATGAATAACTAGTTAATTACATTTTTTAGGTAAAATACGTATATTCACAATGAGATAAGTCAAATATTATAACAGTACAAGTTCGATAGCTTGCCGTCCGATAAGTGCACACTTCCTTTAAAACGTCATCACACGTACAGCAAGCACACTAATTGTGTTTTTCACACTTCTTGCTCTAATTTGCATATGATTTGCGCCCATGATTTACGCATGTGTGCACCTAATATCGTGCTACTGGAGGGGGCATCCGATAAATCCGCAAGTCCTGGAATTTTCTGCCCCTACAGCCCTGAAGTTTTTAGGCAATCATTTAGCCAAAAACTTAAGCTACGAGGGTAGTTCAATAAGTCCTTAGAATGGCCAACAGATGGCACGCGAATCGCTCCAAATCATCTGTTTTCAGTCAGCACCACTCCCGACTAGATATATGGTGCAGTCACAGTCCACATCTTCTGAGTTTACGTGTTTTTATAAACAATTGAAAAAAAAATTGTTCGTTATTAATTAAATAAACCTTCAAATAAACTTCAAATAAACCTTGGCGCATTTGTCTAACCCAAATTCCATTGCAATTTCCTTAGTATATCGTTCGACAATCCCCAGAGCTAGATGCGGTTGCTCTCTGTTTTTAGCATAGATCTTAAGATCGTCCATGTAAAATACATGAGTGACCTTGTACTTTCGATCTGCAGGTTTGCAGCACAAGTGCCCGTCGGAATGGCTAAGTGCTAGAGATAGTGGCAATAATGTAAGGCAAAAGAGGAGTGGGCTCATGGTGTCACCCTGAAAGACACCTCTCTGAAATGTGACCTTGTTAGTTGCCACACGATTTTTTCCAGATGAGATAGTAAATCTGGTTTTCCAAAGCGGCATCAATCTCTCTATGCACCCAACTATTTGCGAATGAACCTTTAATATTTCCAAAAGAGAGATGATAAGTCTATGAGAGGTCGAATCGAAGGCTTTCCGATAATCAATCCAGGCGATCGATAGGTCACGCTGGAAGATTGCTGCATCTTTTCAGACACATCTATCGATGAGCAGGTTCTTCCGACATGCGGCTAAGCCTTTCTTTGAGCCTCGTTGTTCATAAATTTCTTGCCACACAGGTTCAATCACCCGAACAATCCTACCATTTAGGATAGCTGTGAATATCTTATAAAGTGTGTTCAGATAAGTTATTGGCCTGTAATTCTTCGGGTCAGCTAAGTTGCCTAGTTTCGGCAGGAGTATTGTGCGCCCTTCCACCAACCACTCTGGAGTTGGCTCTTCCGACTTCAAATAAGAGTTGCAAATAAGGTTCAAATGTTGATGGGTTGAAGAGAACTTCTTCCACCAGAAGGTTTTGATACAATCTGGTCCCGGTGCGGAATAGTGCTTCATCCCTCTTAATACTTTTTTCACCTCCTCGGTATTGATGGTGGGCCTTCTTTATCAGGCGTTACGAGGGCAACACATAACTTCTTGAAGCTATTTATATTTTCTGAGTCTTCGTCCAGTCTATGCTGAACTTCGTAGACTTCTCTCCAAAATACTTCGACCTCCTCTGGTTTGGGTGGGTGTTCGACAGAAACTGGAGGGTCTTGGAAGAGTCGAGATGAGTCAGAAAGAAACTGTTGATTTTCCCTGACCCACCTCTGCCTCCGTTCTAGACTTCTCTTAGCGTCAGATAGTATTAGCGTTGTATAAGAAATAAGAATGTGAAATTTTTGAAACATACCAGGTGTATACATATGAAACCGGTATTGCCATTTAGCGGCCAGTAGGCACACTTGTAGGCACTGTCGGAACTTACCATTTGTGCTAATTG
>NC_046657.1:61215655-61232554 GCF_010883055.1 Belonocnema kinseyi
TCGGGAATTGGTTGAGTCGTACAGCTGGCAACCGCTACCCCACCCCGCTTACTCACCAGACTTGGCTCCATCCGACTACCACGTATTTGCATCGATGGGGCATGCACTCAAGGAACAGCGCTTCACTTCTTACGAAAATGTTGGAAAATGGCTCGATGACTGGTTTGCTTCAAAAAACGAAGACTTTTTTTGGAAAGGTATCCATAAATTGCCTGAAAGGTGGACAAAATGTGTAGCCAGCGAGGGCGCGTACTTTGAATAAAATATTTGTTATCATTCTCTTGAAATAAATGTGTTTTTTTCTTGAAAAAATACCGGTTTCATATGTATACACCTGGTACACTGACATTTCTTTTTTTTTTTTTATTTTTGAGCAATAAAAAATTTCAATTTTCGATTTTTCATAAAAATTAAAAAATCTGTTATAATAAAAATGTAGGGTGTTCAAAATTTAACGTTTTTGTTTTCTCGATTTTCTTTCGTATCGTGTAGAAAATTCAAACTTTATCCAAACAATAATAAGGCTGTTATGTGCAGCTATGTTCACCTTACTTTATTCATGTTATCATGAAAAAAGTAATGCTTAGGAAACAATACAAAATTCGATGACCTCAATGGCAAAAATCTACAAAAAGATAATCAAATACTGAAGACTTTTCTGAATGGAAAATATTCAAGGATTAGAATAAAAGTTACGTAATCGATAGATTGCCGGAACCACCAACCAACAATATTGCCGGTGCCGGCAAGGTGGCTCGTTGTCGCTGTTTTTCTCCCTCTGATGTGAAGTTTCGGAAAGCGTATGGTAATATATTTTTCATTCAGGGATTATAAATTTTAGAGTAAGGCAATAAATTTTACGACTTATTTTGGTAGTTTTTGCCTTTGAAAGGTTTCGATGGAACGTTGTATGTACACTTTATTCCGTCGATTTGCATCTGCCACTTTTTTTACCTAAAATAAAATGGTTGCTGTGTGGAATAATTAATTGGAAACTTAAAAATAGATGGATGGGGCGCTTTGTCTCTTCGTGCACGGAGAAAGGAACCGTGCCATAGAAGCCATAGCTTTGTGCTCAGGATAACCTGAGGCCATTTTCAACCTCGGAACCTTTGAATCGTGTTAAATCAGGCAGTAGTTTTCAAATATTTTGAGTAGCATTTTTCTCTAATTCTCCTTCTGCTTTGCTTGGATCGATCCGCCGACTGTTCGTAATCACTTTAAGTATAAGCAAAACTGAGATTAAGTTTTTAAAACTATTAGGTCATCAACCTTGAAGCTAAATCCACCATGTATGCCCTATACCATGAAATCGATAACTTGAAATGATTCTGAGTTTTCTTACGAGTAAGGAAAACCACGCGCAATTTTTGGAAAGAGTTTCTTGCGTTCTGGTTACTTCTCAAAATTTTTCTACGAGTTGAGTCTAGTTTACATCCTTTTTTGATCGTAAAATTTTTGGTCGAGACTCATACGCTCCTAACTTATAGTGTTTCTGGACCAAGTTCACTCGCATTCACAAAATTTGGCAAACTTTCTCCCTTGTTAGGTTTAAGATTAAACGAGCAACCTACAAGGCAACATTGTGGATTCTCCAGAAGTCTCTTTTTTTAGGAGTCTCGTTCTTTTCTTGAGGAGTACCGCTATTTGAGTAGTCTTGAGGGAAAAACGGATTAATATGTAAAACGTTTTAGTGATTTCGCTCACCATTACCAGTTTAATTTTTCTGTTGTTGTTCTTTATTCTTAATTGAGATTTAACTAATCGTAAGTTACGGTTGAGTTGTATTGCCTTCTTATTGGTACTTATTAGTTTATTTATTAACCCCTGAGTTTGTTCCTAATATTGTTACTTCATGCTGGGTAATAAAGACTTAAAAAAATATTACAGCTCAAAATAAAACTTTAAACTGAAATATGTTACAAACATCAATATTCACGTGTACTCATACGTTTAGAATTCTGGATAAATAATAAAAATTAATAATTTTTAAACCAAAATTTTCGCCAAATATATTCGGAAATTTTTCGTTAAAGCCATACATTTACACAAATATGATGAATTTCTACCATTTTTATTAATTTACAACGCCCCGCCTGGAATTTCGACTTCTAAATCCATCATAGCACCGTATGCAGCAAAGAAGTCTCCCTGCTTTCTGTCACTTACCTTCTCACAAAAAATTATTTTGCAAAATATCGCGATTTTCACGAACGCACAAAGAATCACATCCTTCCAGGAGATTGTAAATAATTGCAGAGCATTGTCCGTTACAGGTTCGAGTTTGAATCGATTTGATATCTTCTTTAGAAACTGAACATAATACATTTGTACATTTTTGTAATTTTATTCCAAAAAATTTCCTTTATATTCGTAATTTTTTGCAAATTCCCCCGATTGTTTCTTGTATGATAAACAATGCTCTGAAGCGGGCCATTGGTAAACTGAATTACTAAATTCAGGATGTGAGATTCATCCAAAAATTGTATAAGCGGGCGTGGGAAAGGGGTCAGAGCAAGTAACGCCACCAACTTAGATAACGTTTAGTACACGTTTGTATATAGTCATATTTCAGACTTCACACTGTTTTACCTATTCCCCTCGTCAAAGACTTCATTTTTTCCCTGTTAGAAAACCTACCCCGCATCCCCATAACCCATTTTCCAGTTTATTCGCTTGAATGCGAACTACATTAGTAGAACCCAATGAGAATTTCAAAGGCGTTTGGTAAGAAATTTATTCTTTGTAATTAAAAATTCAACTCTTATAGTTGGGGTATAGAATGCATCTTAACTGATAAAAAAAATTTACTATTAGGATAGAAATTCGACTCTTTTATGCGAAAATTCAACCCTTTGATTAACCCTTCGAGTACACACTGGGTCATATTAACCCTGTCAGCGGCTTTCACCGACTGCAGTTTTCGACAGTTTCTGCAGCGTGCCCAGACATAAGTGGTCGTTTCCACTGTCAAAACTGTGAGATAAAGGCATAGTATCCATCTTGCCAGCGATATTGAAAACATCAGACATTGAAAATTAAAAAACTTTTGATTTCTTTCATAAAACTTCATTTTTTTCAAAAATATTTTTTTGGCGAATTTTTTGAAGTATGTTAACAATTTTAAATACACTTATAATACTATACTTCTCTTGTTGAAAATTATTCCTTTTTGTTTGAAAGTAGAGCTACTTTTTTATAAAGTAATTTTTTGGCGATAAAGTTTCTTAATTTTAATTAAAAAGTGATTGCTCGGTTGAATGATTTTGTTGCAAATTGCATTAACTGTTGTTAAGAATTGATCATTTTAGTTGAAAATTCACATTTTTTGTATAAAAATTCAATTATATAAAGTTGATCTACTTCGTTAAAATGCATACGTAATAAAATTAGAATTAAAACTGACTTTTACAATTTTTATTTACCTATTTTCAACTATAATCAGTTAATACATATTTATTTGTTATGAAATATGACTTACAAATAACGTTTAAAGTATGATGTTAGCAACTTTTTCAATAAGCAATTAGATGTCAAAATAATATAATACTTTAAAGAAACCAAATATAGGGTGTCTAGATTCTCATAATATATTTATGTTAACTTTATCGCAATTTTTATACTTAATGGTTTTGTGAATATTAAATGACTTTGGGGTAACATTTGGGCTGTCTGAATTTTTTATATTTTTAAAAAAAATTTTCTAATAGATATCTCTTTTTTATATCTTACAGACGGAAGTAATAGTGGGTCATCAGATGGCCGTGGTGGAGGGCAACCTGAAGGCGACACCAACCACGTTGCAATTTCTATAGGCACATCTTCAAGTCCTAGCCATTCAAATTCGGAAAATTTAAGTTAGTATATTGCAATTTTTTCGAACTAAAATTTTTTTAGTCCATTATGAAAAAACCTGACTTTCATTTTTAACCACCAATAAATGATTGTTCTTGCTGAACGCCGCTGGTCCCTGGACATCTTCAAAACAAGTTTCAAATTGTAACTTACAAAAGTGAATATTATTATAAGAAATTTAATTACGCCTCTTTGTCTCGCTATTTAATGAAGATGTAGCTTTCCCGATTTTCAAAGTAAAATTGAAAAATCTGTTTTTTATAAAGTTTCTGTAAATTGAAAAAATGTATTGGAAATATATGGAAACTCATTCGAGTTTGCGAATGTTTGAATAATTTATCAAATTTGTGGGAATTTTTCTAGCATTTACAGAAATTTTCAGAAACGTTCAGTAATTTTCGTGTAACTTTAATTAAAAATTAAGATTTTATTATAATTTACCTGTAAATTTTCACAACATCTATAACGTTTCGACTCGGCGTATCAATTATGCTATAAATTTGTGTACATGACCTTCATAGGCGTCTTGAGATTTTTCGTCTCTCCAGCTATTCTGGTAGGGAAAAACGGTTACATTTGTGTAAGTTTACCAGAAACTTGATATAAGTTGGGTTTTGTGGTGATCAATTCCAAATTTTCTGGGGAAAAAATTTGCAAAAATTCCATTGTTACGTCTTATAGATGGAAATAATGAACACGAGATCAATGAACAATTCAATGGGCTGGGTCTTCATGACAGCTACCACTCACGCTGAACGCCGTTGGCCCGTGGAAAACTTTGAAACAAGTTTTGAATTTCTACTTACCAAACTACATTTTACGATATAAAATTTGATTACGGATCTCTTCATCTTGTGAAAAATGTTGTAGCTTTCCCCATTTTCAAAGTAAATCCGAAAAATCCGGTTTTGAAGAACTTTCTGTAAATTTTAAAAATGCATGGAAATTGTAGAAATTTGTGAAAATGCATTGGAATTTAAAAAATTATAAAAATTTATAAACATTTGTATGGATTTTTTAAGCATTTGTGGAAATTTATTGAATTCATCAAAATTTATGATATTTCTAGAAATTCATGAAGACTTTTAAAATTATTGAAAGTCGCAGGCGCAGAATTTGATGTCAAAAGTTTCAATTTTAAATGAATGAACCAATATAATGGTAAACTTTGTTAAATGTGTACACGTTTATCTGAAACTTTTTATAAGTGGGGTTTTGTGGTCAACAAATCCAAATTTTTGGGATTTGTTAAATAAAATTCACCTATAGAAATTCCTATATTATTTATTACAGTTAATAATGAGCGGCAACCACGTCAATATAATATGAACCAGGGTATTCGCGTGGGCAGTCATGCTTCTAGTTCGAGCAATCGTCGTAAGTATACTATAATACTTTGGACCTAGCAACAAATTTTTTTGTATTCAGAAAAATCGAAATTCTATTTGTTAAGCGTTAATAGATTGTTCTCGCTGAACGGTGTTTATCCCTGGAGACCTTTAAAACTAGTTTCAAATTTCAGGTTGAGAAGAACGTGTTCTTCTAAGAAATTTAATCACGCATATTTTTTCTCTGTCAAAAATTTTAGTGCCTTACCCATGTTTAAAGTCAAGTGGAAAAACACTTTCTTTTAAATAAGCTTTTAGTAAATTTGATACATTTATTAGAGTTTATTCAAATTTGTGGAAATTATTCTCATATAATGGAAAATTGTGAAAATTTATGGAAATATATGGAAATCCACGACGCACACAAAAATAGGTCAGGTTATATCTGCTGTTACTCGGAAAAGCCAATTTTTAATAATGCAGTTAGCGGTATGATTTAAGATGCTATAATTCGGGAAAACGCCGTAACCGGCAATTACGGCTCTTTTCGAATTACAGGCCTCAGAAACAATCCTGCCAAAATTTAAGGAAACGCCGTTCATCGTAAAACAATATAAAACTAATAAATTATTACGAATTATTATCTAGTCGTAAGATTAAATGTAATCATTATGAAATATTATGAATATTACTATAAATAGATTTCGAATGTTTAATTGCAAGTTTTTTGTTTTTATTTTTTGAATGACGTAATCTCTGAGTTTAAAGATTGACTAATTAAATTTGTGCGATTTTGAAAAGTTACAATTACTAATTTTTGAATTTTGAGAATAGAGATTTGTACATTATTTCATTACAAAGACTCGTATTTTAAAGGAATAAAATAAAAAAAAAATTGTGCATTTTGTTTAAGTTTGAGATTTATAATTGTTTATCCTTCAATCTTACTGACTTTCAAATTGAAGTTTGTCAATCTTGTTTAGTCTATCAAATAAACTAACCTGTTGTGGAGTTCGATCGTAATTCTATGTAGAGATAAATTCCTTTGAGAGATATCCATGTAGTACCACCACATCACGTAAAGTTTCGCCACGTTCTTCAGGGAAAATAATAATAAACCCATCTGCACGCTTCTCACATTGCTAAGCCCCATGTCGTTTAGTGTCAAAGGTTATTCCTGTGAGATAAACTTTGGTAGCTGGAACCGGTAGGTGGCGCCACTGGCTTACCAGTTATGTCGTTCAAGCTGTAGCCAGCAGATGGCACTTGTGAGAGGCAGGGATTCCCCAGAGTTCTCGAAAGATATAGGCGATTCTCGAAGCTTCTAGAACGTTCGTCCTTAGACTACGTTGCTTTTTGAAAGCGCTGCAAGATTATCCTTACAATTTTTTGAATTTTCTGAAAAGATTAAAAATTCAAATTTTTATCGCACCCGTAATGATCAAGAATTTCATTTGTTGCACAACTATGAAATATGAGAACAAATATGGATACATAAAAATTGTACTACTAGTAATGATCTACAAATATATTATTGCTTACTCTTCGATAGGGTGCGTAGTTTTTGTTTTATTCGTAAGAAAATACAATGAAAATATAAAAATTAGATTTTCTTACAAGCCACGCAAATTACGAAAGTTGTTTAACTGAGAAAGATCTACACATTTTGCTTTAATCGTTTTTAGATAGAATGCGTAGTTTTTGTTTTAACCATTAAAAATAACATTCAAAATTTTGACAATTGAATTTTTGAAAAAACGACACGCACGGAAAAAATTCATCCGTAAAAAACTCACAAACTCGTAACTAGGTCTCGAATACGGGATAAAAAGTCAAACATTAAATGCTTATTTCTATGAAAAATGTGTGGATAAATTTAGAACTTTTTTAAGAAAAGCTCTGATTTCCTACGAACAGTTTCTGAAAATCTTATACTTAAATAGAAAAAGGGAAACATTTTGTTTGTGCGATTTGATTTATATTTATAGATTCGCACAACTCTAAAGATTTAAAACCTCGAATACGACAATTTCTAAACATAAACCATGAGTGCGTAAACACGTGCAGCCATCAGGCCGAACAATGTTAGTATAATAAAAATTCTAGCCACTTATACGACGAATCCAAAACACATATATACGTTAACATACGCATTAAGTCAATTCTTTCCAAAAATTCGCAGATTATTTACAAAATTACATCAATTTCCAATGAATTTTTCTCATTTTCGCGACCTAGCTACTAGTTTTTGACTTTTTTACGTACACTTTTTGTCCGTGTAAGCTAAAAGAAAGATATTGAACAAAAATTGTGCACCTGAAACACATCTAGAAACTTTTTAGAAATCGTTTTTTGATACGACGCACAGTGGTCAAAATCCCCAAAGGGTTGGCCATAATGCAGAATTTTTTTTTAACTACATTTGAAGATTCATATAAGTCCAGTTGTACCTCTAGCGTCGTTCGGGAACAATATCTAAGGAGACGTGCTCATCTAAGCCTGTTTCTTCCTTTCTTCTTTAGACACGTCGAAGGCATCGAAACGCGTACACTTCGCGAGTGATAAAAGCAGTTTTTCAAAAGTGCATTGTTTCTCAATGGATTGATTAGTTCCAGCGAAACAAATTGGATTGTTCTAGTGAATGTAAGTACTTGAAAAAACAGCGTAACATAGATATGACAAAGATAGAGTGAAAAATTAATAAACAATTTACTTCGGTTTTTGGATTCTTATATTAATTCACGTTCATGAAAATAGAGGTTAGAAAAAAGTCTTGCTAGGTCGGGCCCTGTTTTTAATTCCCAATGGAAAATAACACATTCGCGTGAAACATATTTGAAAATAAGCTGCCCAAAGTTGCCCGTTTAGTCTTGAGACATTATTTCAGATAGATTGTACAGATGCGCTCTGAAACGCTCCTTGTGCAGTGCAAGTTGTTCATACCGTAAAATCTGAAGCTTTTGTTATTTCACAGTTCTATTACATTTAACTAACTGTATGCACATATATCTGTTCATTAAAAGAACGTATTGTTTAAACGATAACAAAATATCGACCTAATATTTAAACTAAGTGTGTCATATTTTATACTGTTAAATAAAGATTCAGTGATATATGAGATATAAGAATAGTGAATAATCGGATATTATTAACACTATTTCATCAAGTTATTTTAAATATCATAAAATATTATAAATAATTTAAATGTAGAAGAATTTTCAGTAATACAACATAACTGATAAAATTTTAAAAACGTTACTTTTCCAGATACTGATCATGGAGATACAGAACAGCGAATTTGTTCAACCCGAAAGCAATTATTTGAATTAATCAAAGACAAAATGTCTGATTAATAAGAATCCTCCGTCATTTTGTAAGCGCCATTTTTAATTCAAAAACCAATATCAGATTCATAACCAGCTAGACAAAAATTGTTTACAAAATAAGAGATACAAATTTTCTATAATTTATTATGTTTTTATCATTTATGAGTGATAGAGTATTCGAGTTTTATTAAATTTAGAACCATAGTTTTTGAAAATGTCTCTACATCCTGAGAGGCTGTCCGTCCGTCCATAAACACGATAACTCTAAAAAAATAACGTATCAAATCGGGCTTTGGCAGCCTTTTTTATTTCCTAAAAGAAGGAAATAGTCTGTTAAACATCATTCTTTGAACAACTGTTATGGCTTGGTCCATTTAAAATCTCATCCTAAAATAGAATAGTTCGTTTTATTCCATATGAAGACAGATATGTGAAAACGGAATAAGATTAGAATTTAAGCCATTCAAAATATCTACAATATTTGTTTAAACTATTTTTCACTGGGATAATTCTTTTTATATTTTATACGTCGAAAATTATGATTTAAAGTCAAAAGACGACAGACAAGTAAAAGATTTGAAAGAATATCTGATAAGACTTGATATTTTGGTTTTATTTTTCAAAAATACTATTGAACAATCGAAAATTCAAATTTTAAGCCTAGCAACATTAAATGCGGAGAAAAATTCGAAAAGGAGTTGCAGCTTTTAAAAATCGCTAGATAATTTTCTCAAAACATTTGTTTATAGGACTTGTCAGTTTGGTTTTATTTATCGAAAATATTATGAAGGAGTCAAAAATTTAAATTTTGAGTTAAGCGACGCGAAACATCAGGAAAAGCTTTTGGAGAAATGTCAGCGTTTGATGTTCCTACATAATTTCCTCAAACTACTTTTGTAAAGAATTCCTCCTTCTTAATTAATTTTTTGAAATCCATATACAAAAAAGAAAATTTTCCAGATTATACCAAAAGAGGCGGGACACGTAAAATTTTCCGCATAACAAAGCCTACAGAGATTTGAGCAATTTAATCTTCCACTATACACACTTAATGAAGTATAAAATTTAAAATATGAAGATGCATTAAATTACTGGGATCTAAAAATAATGTTTCTGATAAAGTTTCATTCAAGCATTCCATGTGCAAAGGATAAGTAACCCAGCGCGAGATGCGACAAGCGCGCGCTCTAGACTCGATTGCCGACGCGTGACCAGGTGGAGAAGAAAGTGGAGAAACAAGGTTGAACTGTAAGAAGTAGGGGTCAGAATTCTTCGATTTTTTTTACGAATAATAATGTTTATTTATGGGAAGAAGAGATACAGAAAAATAGGAAGAGGATAGAAGAAGAATTAGAAAATCTGAGAAAGGAAATTATGCAGAAAAAAAATAGAAATGAAGACAATGGCCAAACAGCTACAAAAAAAGGACTGAAATGTTTTGATTAGAGAATATCTTTAAATTTTTCAGAGAAGGTGACAGACCTAAAGAATAGGAGGCGAGAAAAGAAGAAAAGGAAAATATTAAGAAAATTCTGGAATTTTTTAAAGGAAATTACAGACAAACGGAAGAAGAGGAGAAAGTGAAGAGAGAAGATGAAGCGAGGATAAAGAAAGAAGAAGAAGAAACTAAGATTAAAAAGGAAGACGAGCAGAAAGTACAGAGAAAAGAAGATATGAAGATGACGTGAAGAAAGGAGATTAAGGAGAAGAATTGGTTAGCAGAGCATGTTGAGGTCATACAAAAACAGAAAGAAGAAATAGAAACAGTAGAAAAAAAAGAAAATGTAAACTTTATCCAAACAATAAGAAGGCTTTTATGTAAAACGGGTTAACAGTAAAAAAAATTGATGTAATTGTTCGGTCTAGTTCCTCTTACCTAATTTATGTTGTCATCTAGAAACAATCCTCAGGAAAAGCTACGAAATTCCGTTATCTCCATGGAAAAAAATCGGCAGGGAGATTATCGCTAAAGCAGATAACAATTTTTGCCCTTTTCCTTAAATCATTGGCTTTAATATGAATTTGAATCATTTTCAGAATATCATGAGACTATTTGAGCGGAAAAACTGCATGGAGGTTAGAGTATTGTTCATAGTTATTCATGTTAAACGAGAAATTTTGTGCTTTTTCGAAAAAGAAAGTTCGATGTCTTTCCAAGTTATCTACTCGTAAAAAAACTTTGAGGTAATTTAGACCAGTAAAACCCATAAACAATTTAAATCTAGGCCTTGTTCAGCACTCATCAATTTTCCCTACTTCTGGTGTGGGCTTCGTCGGATACATTGTCAAGAGCCATACATGGTGATTAACGCTTTCGCAGATCATTGCTATTTCTATTTTATCAAAGAAAAAGAGAAAAAAAATGGGTATACTCGAAAAACTAGGACCATTCACTAATATACATATTGCTAATGCCCATTTTGAAAAATAATTTTCAAACAATATGTAGTGTTGGCGCCGTGCTTTAGAGTTTTCGGTTGAATAATTGATCAAAGTTACAGAATTTTGGACGCTGCATAAGTTTGAACGTCCAAATAATTGAAGATAATTATTTGTTTAAATAATATTAACTAAATAATAAATTTATAATAATTTCGAAAAAGAAATTCAGATTTATTGTACTTACTATTGAGATACATATTTCGAGATTTTGTGGGTACAGATCGAGTATCGTAGGTCTTAGTGGATGAGCCGAGGCAACAGGCCCACCATAAAATAAGTAATTTATGGACTACGTAAATGGCTTACGGACAATTTATTTTTGGTTTTTGGTAAGAATCTAATTGATATAAAAATTAAAATTTTACGACTTTCATTAGACCGCAAATGGAATCTACGTATGAGAAACAATGATTGTAATTTTCAGCGATAACAAATAATATTTATGGCCTGAAACAAGCTCATGCAAATCATGGTTTTAAGCAAAAGAACATTTATGTTTAAAACTTAAAAAATAATCCTAATAAATATTTTTATTCGTATATTTTTGTTTGTAAAGAAATTTCTTCATTACTGAGTGAGACGTTTTTAAAATTTCATTAGCTTCTTTAAATAAGGTACATGTTAGATTTGAGAATGAAGAAAAATGGACATTTTTCTATGGTAAACTTCATAAGAAATTAATAGACTTAGAGCCACCTCTAAATATGATTTCAAAATTATTTTACAAAATTGATCCAACTTTGCGCAGTTGGTGTGCACAATTAGAGTTTAAAAGACTCAGTTAATATTGGCTGTTAACTGTCGTGGTTGCTGGGTGATCTAAGATCGATATTCTTGAGCCAGAATAGTCAGGACAAACAGCGAGCAAATAATGAAGGTGCTCTGATATTTACAGGTTGTATATTGGGCAGAATCTAGCAGGGTGATAAGTAAATTCATATTCTCCAAAACTTATACTACTCCTGATAGAGCCCAGAAGTCCAAGTTGAACAATAATAGAAGTTATATAGAAAGGTAATCTAAGGTGCAGATATGATTGGAAGTTTATATAGAATTTAAGATATCGGAAGACTTGGAGACTACTTAAATGTAGAGATCTTTCATAGTCGAAACGCGAAAGATAATCAGAAAAGTTATTATAAAAACATCCATATTTTCAATGAGCGACGTAGAATCCAAGTCAAGCCACATTTTCGCCGAGTTACATAGAGTGAACAAATTTTCGAGCTGGGGAACCCAGTTATACTTCGGGTTATAATCAAGTTTCAAGTACGTTGCCTTTAATTTAAGAAACATCTTTTAAGACACCTGTCATCAGGCGTACCCAACCACCTCAAAAACCATCTCAGCGCTGACTTAATATATCATAAGCTAACTATAACCTATCTGTTTCTAAGCGGAGGGCAAAATTTGGTGTGTATCTTGGTAAGCCAAGTATTTTCTTAAAGAAAGAAGACTGTAGTTTGGAGAATAAATCAAAGTACCTCAATCCCCAGACTTCAATTGCGTAAAAAAGAAGAGTAAGGGTGAGGCTACGAAAAAGGGCAGTCTTATTTTTCCAGGCATTAGATTTAGATGCAAATACAATTCTTGAAACAGTACTCAGAGCAATATTTGCAGCAGACATTCTTTTTATGAACATTTTTGTAAAAAGAGCGTTTGAGAAAAGTGCGTAGGAGAATTGGTATTCACATGTCCAAACTTTGTTTGTGGTATAAAATAACTTTTGGTTTTGCTTCGTTGACCGTTAAAAAATTGCTGATACAGTATTGGGCAATAAGTTAAATCTTTTTTTGTAAGTCAGCCTGAGAGTGAGCAAATATAACTATGTTATCAAAATAAGCAAGTAGAATAACGTCACATAAGTGATGTATTCATATTCCATGAATACCGTGATTTTTTAAGTACTCTTCTAGATCATATATGAAAAGTGCAAAAAGGAGAGGACCAAGGATCTCACCTTGAAGCACCCCACAAGTTACCTTTACGGACGAAATCAGAGTCTCGCAATTGCGAATAGACATGTTAACTTTATCAAAAGACTTTCTGAGATCTATATAAAAAAAAAGATTCTTCGGTTTGGGATAGACAAATGGATTTGAATTAAAGAAATAAGGGTATAAATATGATCAATAAAACTTCTCCCAGGCCTGAAGCCGGCCTTATTTTCTGGGAGAAGGTTCACCTCGTTCACCTTGGGAAAAGATTTTATTAATAATATTTATAAGGGCAATTCCCCGGTAATTATGATGAAGAGAAAAAAGAAGGTCTGGCTATGCATTCATGATTACATTGTTAGTCGAAGAAGACCACAATCTATATCTATTGACTGCTGCCCAAAAATCCTTAGGATTATTACAAGCCGCTAGTGAATTCAGCAGTGTGTATTCGTATTGTTTCATGTCTATAGTCACATTCAGGTATATTGCCCTTATATCACACACAAAAAGATTGTTAACATACATGCTGCAGAATCTTCGTGGAGGAATGACTCTTCCAGATCATTTAGGTTGCCAGTACGAGCATTACATTCGCCTCCCCAAAAACATTGGTAAATCTGGATAAACCGATAAAACCCTGTAAAGGTCTTCCTCAAAAGTCCGCTTGAACATCTTAGCATCCATAAATGGTTTAAAATAGACATGAGCCACGATAAATTGAAATGCCCTCCGCCAACATTTAACTAAAATGCATGTAGGAGAAATGAATAAAATTTCAAAGTTAAATACATTTTTGTTTATAAACATTGCGGAACCCGCACTAGGGCGGCCGACTCTAGCAGAACGTTGTGCATTACTTACAATAACGGTGTCATCAGGGATGCAAATAGGGGATTCTGAACTCTTTAAAGTTACTAATGTCTCGGACATGCAGATCATGTCTGAGCTGAGTACGTAATTTGCGACATTATAAAAATTCTAAGGGCCGTGATTATTCCAGTGAAAGATGCGAAGATTACTGCCCTTAGAAAATTGAGATTTGACATTCTGATTAGAGACTTCTTTCTCTGTTGCAACTTGCTAAGCCTTACCAGGCTTAGTAGGTTTTTGACATTTAGACTGAGACTTTTTCGGCTTTGAATCAGTTTTACCTATAAAGGAGTCCAGGGAGCTATTCAATTTATCCGTTATGCGCTTTTGTCGTGTTTTGGATTTTCTTCTAGACGAAAAGTGTCTTTTGGTCGAATTTTTTCATTTCTCTTTATATTCAGGAGGGATTTGACCTCTGGGGAAGCGAGCTGATAGTCCTCCAGCATAATACTGCTACCCTTAACAAACACGTTAATGCCCGCATTTTTTAGTTTGTTGGCAGTGTGGTATAGGGCTTTCCGCTCTTTTCATTCCTATGGTGATCTATCAAGTGTGACAGAAAGGTTTAAGTCTTTGAAAGCTGCGCGTTTGTTGAGAATTTCCTGCTCCCATCTGCTAGAACTGAAACCTACCAGGACGGGCCTACTCCCTCGCATCTTCCTTAGACAATAAATAGTTTCGATCTTCGAGTCATTCAGTTAGAGACCAACACAAATAAGAATATTAAGAACTAATGAGAAGGTGTCATCACATTAGCCATATTGAAGATTTTATTACATTACATTAGCCATATTGAAAATTACGAACCGTTTCGTAATTTTGTGCTAAAAAACACCACGCGAAATTTTGTAATTTTATTCATATGTGGGAGTCATTTTATTATTTTCAATTCGGAACAACGAAAGTGTGTTTAGAATGACATATGATCATATTTTAATGCTTCATTTGTGTCTCCTCGTGATAGAGTTAAGTTTTTTGAAACTATGAAAACTGCTTTGGGCCTTGTCAGCGCTACTTTCAAATAGGGGAAATAGGGACGAGTTATTCTTCACGTGATTTCACGGAGGTTTTTCATGGTTTTTAATTGACAACCAGATAAGTATTAAATCCATATGCTCGTATATCCTACCTGTTTCATATGTTCTTTGAGAAGAATAAAACAGTGTTAATAATTAGGTTTATATTTTTGATTATGTTCATGGAACGTTTGATTCTCATATTTAAGAATATTCCGAAAAGTATTTTATAATTATTTAAAACAATGTGACGTAATATTATAGGTGTGGTTTCGTTAATTCGTGACTTAGCGTGACAAGGTTTGCGAGGGTGGGGGATAGCTTAAAATAAAGAGTGACTTCATATGTGAACACTCCCTAATTTATGTTACAGGCGGAACAGGTAATCAACCAATAACATCATCGAGGGTGCAGATTTCTTCTGTCACCAACCCTGGAAGTTCTAGCAATCGTTGTAAGTATATTAATTCATTCTTTTGAACAAGCAACACATTTTCGGAATTCAGGAAAATCTACATTTTGTTTCTTATCCGCCAATGTATTCTTCTCGCTAAGCGGCGATGGCCACTGGAGACCTTCAATAAGTTTCTAATTTGAATATGAAAAGTGCACACTCTTATAGGGACTTTAAATACGTCTCTTTTTTGTTTCGTTCAAAAAGGTTCAAGCTCTTCCTGTTTTCAAGGTGAACGAAATAAAAACTATCCTTCTTCAAACCTATAGTGAAGAATTAATGCTGTAAATTAATGAAAATGTTTAAATACAATAATTAAATAATGAATAGTCAAAATAAAAAAGAATTCAACTTAGGAACCTAGAAAAAAGATAAAGAACATGCAAGCGAACTAGTTAGAAGTAAATAAATAAATCATCCGTAGGTCTTAAATTGATAGGTTACGATGTTGAAACGAAAAAACAGGTTTCAAAAATAGGTGATCAGAAACTTATTAAAAATAAAAACACAATGTTCTGATTCCGGAGTGAACCAAACAGGTTCACATTGATTGAAGTTCCAGAATTTAGTTCAAATTTTAAAAAAATGCGAGAAGCGATAGATTGTTTGAAAATTATGTATTTCCACTTCAATCAATAGCTAACTTCACTTCGTAGATTGTTGCGGGGAAAACAAGCGACCAAATGCCTAGGATTCAGTTAATTTCTGCCCTATTTTCATAACATCTTCGTAAACAGTATAGTGTTTGTTTAAATTTGTCTCGTGAGCTAGAAGATTTTAATGTTAAAAATCATAAGCTATGACCTGTTTTAATTCTGTGTCATTTAAGGGCCGTGACGTTATCTCTATTTGAATTATGACATTGATGTACTTTAATTCTACACTAATGGAATTGAAGTTAAAAGAAGCATTTTGAATGTTTGAGTGTCTAGTTTTTAAATGTGTTGGCAAAGATTTCGGAGCTACATGTTCCGCACAATTTTAACAAGTGGTATGTGAAAAAAATTTCCAAATTTTTTTGCTTTTCTTGAAGTCTACGAGTTATGACATAGACCGGATAGCTTCTGTATTTAGCTTCAACTTACATTTCTTAAAACCTCAGCAAGATCATTTTTGACTGAGGTATCTAACTTTAAATGCGTAAATTTTTTTCAATGAGGAAAAAGGGTAGTTTTGAACACAAACTGTTTTTTTAAGATGTCCAGTTCGCTCGAAAATCTAGCAGAGATTTGTCTTCTACACAGGTTCGAATCGGGGTCGAAATGGGATACATGTCATCGCATTTAATTTCAATTTAATTAAAAATTGATGATAAAAAATCGAAAAAACAGACACAAAAGTAAGAAAAAAGCTCGTAAATTTAATTTTTTTTTCATTTAATTCATTATTAGGACATTTTCAAGCGTAAGAAATGCGAGCCTCTAATTTTCTCAAAAGTTTGACCGTTTACAACAAGGAAACGTTTTACTAGATCGACATGTAACTTCGCGGAGTTTTTAAAGAGGTTATTTAACTGTGAAAGGCACACTTAAGATTAATTATTTCATAAAGATTTGAAATTTAGACGTTGCTGAGATATCGTCCATCAAATACAAAAGGGTCCTTTTTTATTTAAAATATGATATCTTAGTGAAAAAGGCTCACCATTGTCTAGAGCCTTCATAGCCT
>NC_046657.1:61232654-61236437 GCF_010883055.1 Belonocnema kinseyi
GGAGCGGGTGCTAATCTGAAAAATTGCACCCGCTTCCAGCGAAATCGCGGTAAAATGTCAGCCACAACCACGTCTCACAACCGTGAGATAGGTGGTTACAGTGTGTAAAGGAATCAATACGACGATCCAGCTAAAGCCTCGTGCCCCCTAAGAACACGAAGTGACCCAAGGACAACCGCCTTCCGCATTTTTTCCGCGAGTGTTCTAGCATATTGTTGACACGCAGGGATGCTTTTTAGGCTATTAGCAAGTGAAAGCTTGGCACCTCCAAGAGCGCCGATGATAAGGACGATCAGTTTAACAGAATATTCCGGGTACAATCTTTGCAACTCCCTTATAAGGTCTCGATGCCTCTCTTTCTTTTCATTCTCTTTGGTTATGATGTTTTTGTCAGCTTGTGCCGAAAATTCGATAACGAACATGGTTCGCTTCTCGAAGTCAAGAAGAACCATGTCAGGCCTCGAGTGAGCAACAGAAACAATTGTCAAGAATATAAAGTTCCAGTATATGCGGGGCACTTCCCATTCTCGACAATTGACTCGATTTCCCTAGGAGCATTTAGAGGAGCGATATTAAGGTTAATGCCGTAAGAGTGACAGAGATGGTAATAAAGCACTCTTAGTGCCGCATTGTGCCTTTGAATGTAGGTCGTTCCCGCGTGAGTTGGACAACTAGATAGTATGTGAGCTAAAAGCTCGGGGTGTGCATAGCATGCCCTGCAGCTATCATCCGGAATGTCTTGGCTCAAAATGTGGCGACGGTATGTTAAGGTGGAAGTGACGCCGTCTTGGCATGCAAAAATGAAACCCTCCATACCAGACTTCAATCCGGGCGATTTAAGGAAAACAAACGTTAGCTCACAAGACATTGATTGATTCTTCACATTTTTGTGGAAGATACCGTGCATCCTCTTATCGAGGAGCTGTTCACGAAAATTTTTCTCTTGTGCTTTCTTAATCCGGGATTTCAGGAGTGAGTACTCGAGATAGATAAGATTTGATGCATTTTGCTCACCCATAATACTGAAGTCAAGTCCTACTGTTTCAGCAGGCTTCTCCGCTGTTTTGTATAGAAATGCTCCTTTGCCCACTTCTTCGTGATTCCTAACCATTTTAAGAAGAGTGTCTCTTCCATTTGCAACTCTATTTGCAGTACCCAGAATAATCCTGTTGTGAATAAATTCAAGACTCAATATTCCGCGACCACCTTGACGACGTAAGATGTACTGTCGCGGAACGGAAGAATTAAGATGCATGCTTTTGTTCATGTGCATAACCTTTCTGGTCCCGATATCAAGGGATCTGAGCTCGTTCTTCGTCCATGGAACTACTCCAAATCAATAGATTACTACCGGGACGGCAAGCATGTTCGTTGCAGATACTTTGTTCCTCGCCGACAGTTCGGAAGAACAAATCTGCCGGATGAGACGTTTGTATCTGCTTCGGAGAGTATCCTTTATAGATGTCACATCCTGAATGCGGCTCTGTGGCACGCCCAGGTATGTATAAGTCTCTCCAGCGCAAAGGTGTCGTATAACGCTTCTATCAACTAGCTCAGGATCTTCAGGGATGCCATGAATATTTCCTCTCTTCAAATAAACCTTGGCGCATTTGTCTCATGGTGTCGCCCTAAAAGACACCTCTCTGAAAGGTGACCTTGTTAGTTGTCACACGATTTTTTCCAGATGAGATTGTAAATCTAGTTTTCCAAATCGGCATCAATCTCTCTGTGCACCTAACTAAAATATCTATCTAAAATAATAAAAATGTTAAAAATAATCCTAATTTAATTTTCCTAAAAGCAGATAAAGGTAACGTACCTGTTGCAATTAATAGTTCTCAATATACCTAACAAATGTTAAACTTATTATCAGATAAAGCTAAATTTAAAAAAGTAAAATATAATCATACATCGTAGATACCCACATTTTTTATCACAACATCCTTGCTCTCAAAAGGGAAGGGTGATTTTTGCAAAAGCAAACTCCATTCAATCTTCTTGTTACATGATTGGAAGGTTCGCGCAACCTCGCAGCGAGGTTTATGCGAAGTTCACCGTTTACGGGGAACGCACGCGACTTGACGGGACTTTACCAAAAATATAAGCAATAAAATGCTAATAGAAAAGTTAACGCTAGAAAGTCTTGATCGCGGAATTGAACAAGATGAAGCAAGCAAGCATCTTTTAGTTTTCGCCGACTTCTAGCTTTATCCTGATCAGTTTCGCGAGCTAAAAGTTACTTGTGCTAACTTCTCGGTTAGCTTTTTACTATTTACATTTTTGGTTAAGTATCATTTGGTCGATCGCGTGTGCCTCGACGGCGATTGCCTGCGCATGCGCCTCGATACGGAAACGCAAAAAATCGCAGAAATCTTTATTGAACTACACCTACCAAGAGTCAAATATATTCCTTCGCTCTTTTCGACATCGAAGGGCTGCCGTGGAATGGACAATCGGCAGAAAGCTCCTGATGGTAAAATTTCGTGATGTAAATTGTATGTGACGAAAATACAATTATAAATAATATATAACTTTCTTCACCTTTTTTAACTGACTGGTTCATTTCAAGTCACACAAGTGAAAATGCCATATTGCTAACTATATCATTTGAAAATAAAAGTAGACAAAATAACATAATACTCTGGAAAAACCTTTTTCGAGATTTCTAGTAGCTCAAAATATATTTAGTCCATAAAAATTTTGTCCCATAGTTTTTTATATCATAAATAACGCTATATTATATTTTACAGTTTCAGTGCAACAAATACTAAGATTGCCATTAGATCCTCATGGTTATTATGGTAAGTATATATTGATATTTGTAACCTGAAGAAACTTTGTTGAAACTTGGAGGAAATAAAAATTGTATTCCATAAACACCAATAAATTATTCATGCGCTGCTCCTGGAAACCTTCAAAACAATGTCCGAATTTTTAATTGAAAAGTATATATTTTTATACAAAATTTGATTTCGAATTTTCACTTTGGAAACGCAGCTTTTAAAAAAAAATTATTTATATTTTTAGAAATTCGTAATAGCTTACGGAATTTGTGGAATTTTTTTTAAAATTCACACTTCTTTGTTTAAAATTCAGCTGTTTTTTTATTCTTTTTAGCTAAAACTTAAGGATGTTTGTTCTGGTGGCCCAAAAAATTACATTTGGGAAATTTCAATAGGCACGTTGACCAAATCGTTCTCTTAGGCAAATAAATTTACCCATGTTTTTTTATTTGTAAAAAAAATATGTTGAGTCGTTTCTCTGGGGTTTCAAATTTTTCTGATTCAAAACAGAAAAGCGCTAATACCAGCTACAGGTTCGACTCGGACAGCAGTTTTAGATTTATAAGCTTATTATTTATCTGTCTTTCTACTAATTGTCAATGACCGTATTTTGGGACCCAGAAAATGCTCTTTCCTCAATTTAATAAAAATTTTATTCACTTTTTTCTAGAAATCTGTTCGCAAAAGTTCCAGAAACGTTTCTTCAAAACATCAAGTTATACAAGTATATCCGGGGCTTATAATGAAAATTAAAATATTGCGATTTAATGCGATTTTTGATGTACTTGAAACTTTTGCAAGATATTTCGGATATCTAAAAATTCGATAAATGCAATATTCACTGATAAGAGATCAAGCATATAAACGTTCAAATAAATTAACTTACAATTTCCTGACCAAAATGGAAGAAGTTAAAATTGGAAACATTCGACATGCTAAACTCCATATGACATCAAAGTGGCTAGAGCAACACTGAAAGTTTTTTTTTTTTTTTTTTTTT
>NC_046657.1:61236537-61237631 GCF_010883055.1 Belonocnema kinseyi
CATGGCGATCGGGCTGAAACTATAGGTACAAGCTATCTAAGGATGGTACTATAGAACGCCACCTCAAGGTAGGCCTAGTGGCGCCATCTCTTGGTCAGGCCGAAAACTTATCAATCCACCCTCGTAAAGTACCAGTTAAGACTGAAGTAGTGAAAATAAAAATGGAATTATCAACTAAACTGGATTAGGATCTTAAAACGAAAGATAGGGAAATGTTTACGGCGCGAAAATGGATACATTACAGTTGAAGTATCCGACTCTGGAAAAAGTGCACGAAATGGCTTTAACAGCGGAAACTGCATTTGCCGTTGCATGCACTTTGAATGAAAGTTTAACTTGTCATTAGTGTGGTAGTATTGAGTCAAGATGTTCAAAAAGACAGTTTAATAAAAAAGAGTGACAGATTAGGGTAATAGTAGTTCATCATGGAAATAATTAATAGGAAATATAGTTGCTTGCAAACAGATGTATTGTAAGAAAACAAGTACACATTTATTTAAAGAGCGGATGAGTTGTAGAGTGTGTATAGGGAAATACTTGAAATTCTGTGAAATTGTTTAAGGAAAAAATGTAATTTTTGATTTTCTATTATTTTTTATATCAAAATTAGAATAATTATTTTTCAAGAAAATTGCCAAGTTTGTTATGATAATCTTATAGGGCTTTCAAAAATCAACATTTTTCTTTTCTTGGCTTTTTTTCTAAAGTGCTTTATTTAGCTTAAAATGTTCAATTTCATCTTTTTTTGGAATTTCGTAAATTATATAGCTTTGATAATTTTCGGTTTTATCAAAAAAGTCATTGGGATAAATTGTCCCTCCTTTCGTATACTATGAGTATCTGTACAGATAGTTTTTGAATCCTAAAAAAAGTCGCCTCAAAAATATTCAAAATGCGCTTACTATTTCATTATTAATCAAAATGGCTGTCTAACAAACATGCCTTTTTAGTTTAGGACACTAAAAAATATACCAAAGGGTAATTAAATCCGTCAATCCTTTCGAAATTTATCGTGCTAAGAAATTAAAAATCTACAGACAGACAGGGGTCTTAAAACGTGGAAATTCGAAAAGTACTGAGAGGAGGGGGGGGGG
>NC_046657.1:61237731-61238953 GCF_010883055.1 Belonocnema kinseyi
GAACATAATACCTTATTTTTTAATTACAGTGGTGCATAGATACCAGCATCAAACGGATTTCCGTATGAGTACTCTCCTTGCATGGGTAAAGCAACATTCATTCTGGTTTAAGTTCTGATAAATCTTACGTGCCGCATGTTCTTCTGGAGAGTTTATTTCATTTCAAGTAGTTTAAATAAAAAATTTAATTACGTACCAGGAGGATTGGTAACAGCATAACTACTTTGAACAGCATCAAAGGGTTGTAGATGAATATTCGGAGAATTTATTTCTGTAAGATATAATATAGGGATTTTTATTAACGATTTTTTTAAAGAACAAAAGGTCTTACACAACTAAGCGGTAAATCCGCTTTTTGCTACTCTTATTGAATTTGAGCACACTGTGTGGCCCCTAGCACTACTCTAGTTGGGTGTTTTGGATTAAAAAATACGCCTTCATGAACAGTGGGCCCTAAGCTGAATGACAAGTTCGTTAGTCAGCCATTTTGGATGAAAATACAAAAAGTGGGCACATTTCAAATATTTTTTAGACTACTTTCTTTCTAATTTAAAAATTCTCTGTGCACTTGTTCATAGTACTTGAATAGAAAAATTTAAATTCTTGATAGGCCTACAAGATTATCATAAGAACTGTTGAAAAACAGAAAAAAAATCATTCTATTAGACTGGACTTTGGTACACTCTTTTATTATCCTCAACTAACGTTCAAGTTCGGTGGCTAGCCCTTTCAATTCCTAATTCAAAGTTAAAAAGTGAGCACATTTTGAATATTTTAGATCCTACATTTTTCAAAACTCAAAAATTTTCTGTACGGATGTTTATAATATTCAAAGTTTTAACAATTCATCCTGATAACTTTTTTAATAAAGCCACTAAATTAACAGAGATAAAGCATTTACAAAATTCTAAAAAAACACACGAAAATCAGTTGGCCAAATAGTGAGTACCTAATATATATTTTGGGAATGGTATACTTAAGAAACTTAATCAAAGTGCAATCTTCCACACGCTGAAATCGTAGACATTCACAAACTTAAAAAACCGGTATTAATTAAAGAGTTCGTGGAAAAGAAATATTCGACTTGAAAATAAGGAGATTCTAAGGCTCAAAATGTGATTTAAAATACGAGGGTGGATTGATAAGTTTCCGGCCTGACCAAGAAAAACAACGTTTTTAAGAATTTTTTTTTTTTATTTCTCAACATAATCTCCTCCAAGGC
>NC_046657.1:61239053-61249504 GCF_010883055.1 Belonocnema kinseyi
AACGAAATTTACTGTCCATGATCTGGATTGATGACCGTCAACCTTTTGATTCGACCTCCAAAAAACTGATCATCTCTCTTTTAGAAAGCTTAAATGTACATACGTTTATCCTGTGGTCGATAGAGAGATTGCTGCTACTTTGAAGAGCCCGATTTACTCTCATGTGGGAAAGATCTTGTGAAAACTAACAGCCGCGCCTTTCAGAAAGGTGTCTTTTAGGGCGACGCGATGAGCCCACTGCTCTTTTGTCTCACATTATTGCTACTATCTCTCGCACTTCCTCAATTCGAAGGGTACTTTTGAGGCAAACGTGGAAGTCAGAACCATAAGGTCACTCAATTTTTTAAAATGATTATCTTAATATCTATGCTGAAAATGAATAGCGATACATCTACCTCTAAGAGATCGTCAAGGAATACTTTAAAGGTAGTGGAATAGATTTTGGGTTAGAAAAATTCTCTGAGGTCTATTTGGAGCAAGGAACAAAGGATCTACAAAGAATATGCTTTCCATTCCGGTATTTCTCTATTAATTTAGCGTGATTCAATGAAAGAAAGATCAGCTTAGATATCTTAATATTCGAACACGAAGGTTATGCACATGAACAAAAGCATGAATCCTAACTCTTCTGCTCCGCGACTTTATATCTCACGCCGTCAAGTTATTGAGGTGGTCAGGAAGCACGGAGAGGTGGGCCGAGGAGCGCTTCTGTATAAAGCGTCGGATGAAGCTGCTGAAACACTTGGCCTTGATTTAAATATCAGGGGTGAGCAAAATGAATGAAATCTTATCGATCTCAAGTCCTTACTCTTAAAAACCGGATTAAAAAAGCACAGGAAAAAAACTCCCGTGAAAAGCTCCTAGACAAGAGGATGCACCATATCTTCCACAGAAATTTGGAAGGTCGGTCAATGTCGTGTAAGCTAACGTTTTCTTTCCTTAAGTCACCTGAATTCAAGTCGGGCACAGAGCCTTTCTTTTTGGGTTGTCAACAAGATGCTAAGACACTTGTACTAGAGTTTTGCTGGATCATCGTATCAAGTTCGTCACAAACTGTAACCAACTATCTTACAGTCTTGATGCTAAATAGTACATGGCGAGGTGTCTTAAATGGTGACTCTAGAATATCGGGCAACCTCAGAGAGTAAGCAGCCTCATCCTTACATACGGGACTCTTAAAGGATGGATGAACTCTTTCCTTAACTGTTCGTGGGAACAAAAGTGATACCATCAAACCACCGAAAAGTTTCAAATGCGGTTCAAAAAGATTAAATTCGCAGAGCAACCGACGGCGAACCAGTGAAACGCTCATCTTACTTTGACGAATCAACTCAGGGATAGCTTGCTATACCGCTACGGTGTCAAAATTATTCCTGTTAGAAGAGGCTTTATGACGCGTATACACAATCTGTTGTGCAACAAACACCAAGGGCTTCAGCATCTTTCGTATCAGTCATTGCGAAGTCAACGTGACGACCTCTTGACAACTGGAGATTTACTAAGAGTGCTTCTTTAACAAATACACGAAGAAACTAAATAATAATAAGAAGAAGCAATATTAAGACTAACCGCGCAAATTAGGCCCCTTCTGAGAGAAAATAATGATTTTAGGACAAAGAAGAACTTTAAGATGCAGGTTCCTCCTGAAACCCAATATCTGGCTGAAATGGATGCCGCTATTTGTGAGGATATTTCGGAGGATTCCGACCTTCAGATCATCAGTTGTTCAGTTTATGGTGCTGCGAGAACTTGGGTTAATTCCGATCGAAGGCTAAAACCGATGATGAATGAAAAAATAAAAAAATGCATGCATCAACTGAGTAAGATGATTGGATGCGCAAGACACCATGCGCCCCGTGGTCAGTGTGTGAGTGACTACATAGCCTCTGGTAGACTATTCACGGAAAGAGTTCGAAAGTTCGATCAAAAACTCAGGACCTTCAACAGTTTGTTGTTGACCCTTTGCGCCTCTTCAACATACTCCTTGCTTTTCCTAAATCTTCTCAAGCAACATCATCAAGTAGTTTTGCGACAACCGTAGAACATCTAAGAAGCAAACTTTATTGATCACAGCTAAAAGGTGAAAAAGCACTAAGGGGTTCGAAGAATTTTTCTTCTCCAAGATCAGATGATATTAGGAACTTATGCTGGGAGAAGTTTACTCTTACACACCAACATTTAGCCAGAATATTTATCTCATATATAAAGTGAAAAATGCTCATTCCGTAACGGCTGGTGCTAGCACGCACTATACTCATACCGAAAAAGGGCAACTTGTTCAACCTAGAGAATTACAGGCCAATAGCTTGTTTAAACACACTCTACAAGATTTATATCGGGTTTCTAAACAGGTGCCTGCATAGACGCAGCGGCCCATCAATGCGTCGGCCTGGATTGATTATCGGAAAGCTTTCGATTCAACCTTTAATAGACTCATAATCTGTCTGTTGTAAAGATTGAAGGTCGATCTAAATATAGTGAGATGCATAAGAGATTCATGCCAACATTACATTAGGAACAACATTACTTTTCATAGAGGCGTCTTTTAGGGCAGCACCATGAGTCATCTGCTTTTTTCTGGGTATCTCTGCGGAGACACTAATAATCGCATCCATAAGGTCGCTTATGTATTTTATATAGAACGATCCAGAGATCTTTGCTTCAGGTAAAAGCAAACTTCAGAGTGCTTTAAATATCGTTAAACAATACACAAGCTCTCTACATTTTGACAAAAACGTAGACAGGCACACTTATTTAGAGTTGTTAAGAGACCATTAACCTGGACTGTTGGAGAATGTTGACTTAGCAACAAAAGAAAAAATATGGCTTTAACAAGATGGTGCTCCGACACATTTTTCACTCATCGTACGTGAGATTAGCGAACCAACAACAAGAGAAAATTTTATGTAAAGGGTTCGGGCAGCTTGCACAGCCATTTTTCAAGAAACTTTGCTGAAGACTGCAGAGGGTTTTGATACACGCTTACGTTTGCGCCTTCATGCCAATAGAGATCACTTCGAATAGTTACTCCGTCGCTGATTGTAACACTAGTAGCAATGGTGAGAGGCAAAGAAAGTCTCGTTAACCAACACCTAGAACGTTAGAGGCAAGGGGACTCACGTAATCAACCACCCTACACGTGAGAGGTAAGGGTAAACCACGACAATAAAGCACCCTAAAGGTAGCAAAACTAACCGCGTCTACGCAGTTGTTTCTGGGTAACGCTAAAAGTAAAAACAATGTGTCTTTTTTGTAACTAGTCACAAAGAAGTGACATTGTCAAGATTTTCACTTTTGTAACTACATAGTCACAGTTTTTACATCTTATCCGAAATAATGGTCACAATATTTGTGCCTTTAAGGTGGGAAGGTTGTTATAACAATCCACAGTCTGAAGTCAACAAAAAAAATTCGTCCGGGCACAGAGCTCAATCTAAGAAAAATCGTCCTGACCTTCAAGTTACCTTGAAAATTGACCTGTAGGTCATAATGGTCAAGTTGATATACAGATTAACATTTTGACGACTTTTTTCTAGACGTACTGCTAAAGTGGAGCAACATATGAGAACTGCAATATAGCCCTCGTACGATTTATGCCCACGACCTTCCGTTGTTAGAAGATAGACAGGTCCAACATAGTCCACAGCTGAACGAAGAAAAGCTCGGTGTCGAACACATGGTATACACCTATAAATTCAAGCTCGAGTAACTAAGCAACCTCGCAGGATCCAATATATCTGCCTTAAGGTAGCGAGAGTCAACTAAACTCCACTGTGGAGTCATCGCTAATGTTCAGGAGCGATCATTAGTGTAGTTAAGGTTGATTCTGATAGTAGGGTGAGAGGCTCTTTTCATCTGAGCTGAGATCTGAGAGTTTTTACCAATATGGAGTAACGATGTAGAAGCACCCAAATTATTGAAATAGCACTTGTTGTGTAAACCTGAGTCTTAAGAATAAGGGTACTTCGGGCAAAAAGAGGGAACAGGCAGCCAATCAGGGCCAGTTCACCACAATAAGAACGAAGTCAGATCCTTGGCGGTAAGACCTCGTGATGCGCAATCAGATTGATTACTCCGTGACGGAACGTAATGCCACACAGCTGAAGAACAAGTTGCTTTAATTTACGAGACTCGATAAACGATGTATGTTTTCCACTTGGTAGGATGACCACGAATCTATGAAAAAGTTACCGATTGTTGAGGTTGCAGATCAAGAGAATCGTTCGACGTCCATTTTCGAAGCAGAAAGCCGCTCGCCGGAAAGAGTCGATGGAGTTGAGTCTGAAGACATATAGCTTTATTAAAGCTATTAACTCTGATGATAGCGTCATCCAAATAAGTTCCTTGATGAATATATGTGCAGCTAAAGGATATTGATTACCCTTATCAAAAGCAAGACGAAAGATTTGAATCAATGCTTCTGGTGGAAGTCTTCATAGAATTAGTTAAAGTTCGAGATCATCACGATGCATTAAGATTTGTCTGCAAATCTTTTCCACTTTAGCACAGACGGCGATCCAAAAGAGTCTCCAATGCAGTAAGATGTCCATCAAGATTGGATGAATTGTTGGATGAATTGTTGGGTCTTAACGAATGTTTGAAAAAAACATATATGAAACGAAACTTCTCAAATGATAAGAATAAAAATATTCTTACTTTCGAAGTCTGGATCAGTTAAGCGTAGTTCCGAACAGTGGGACCAATTTCCAATGCCCTTTTTAAAACGTGAAACATATGTAGAAAGCTTTGGAAGAACAGGAGCATCAATGAGATATTCAGAGTCAGTATGACGTGTGGGGCTAGAACGCAAGAAACTCATCCATGACTAGAAGTAGGACTATAAGTCCCTACGGAAGAACCACTTAACATCTGGCGCTTGGCAGTTCAAGTCGTTGAGCCATCAATTCTGAAACGAGAAAAACTTCCGATCCGAGATCCAACAGGGTTCGAAGCAGGGCCAAAGAACCGTTACTTGTCCTGACTCACAGGATAGCTGTCGGTAACAGACCTTTAGCTGTAGGGAGCGGGACATGATGCACCACTTGATAATTAGAAGTTGAGAGTTGTTGATTAACCTCCTCATTGTTTAGTGTATGTCGCGTGATGTTTAAAGTCCGTAAGTCTAGATAAAGCAAAGTTTTTTTCTTTGCAGCAAATTCCCTTCTATGAGTTTCAGTTATGGCTTGAAATTAGTCGTATTACATTAGAAAGTGTTTCTGTCCACAGTTATAGCATTTTGGAATTTGTTGATCACTGCCGAGAGATTGATCTGTTGAAAGATGTGATTATTCACCTATGTTTAAAAAAATCCTTTTTGTCCATGATGTTTCTTAGATAGTTGATTTCTTGTACCAGACGTTCGGACGATGAAAGCATGAATTATTTATATAAAGTATTGTAATAAAATATTGAAATCGGGGATATATTGATTTGCACGAGTTCATTTTGGGCCACAAATATTGTTTCTTTTAGTTAAAAAATACAAAAAGAATTTTTCGTAGATTCAAGAATTAATCATTAAAAATTCATCATTCTGAACTTTAAATTAAAAATTAAATATAAAACATATGTATGTGAATTTTAATTAGAACATTTTTGTTATCAAGTATTATCAATGCACTAATTAATTATTATTTAAATGAGTGAATATTAATCTATTGACTACTGAAAATATAAAATTTTGACATATCAAATTTTCTCTTACAAGATGTTATTTGAGCGATGTTAAATATATATAATTTCTGAAGCTAAAATTTCAATTTTTATTTGAAAATAACTCTCTTCTTTATTTTACTTCAGATATATTTTTTTTATAGAAGAGCGAGCTGAACCAACAGAAATAAATGATTATGATAAGTTAAATAATTTGGGTCCGTTTGCCTTGGGTCAAATACTGTCAAATAATGGCCATCTAATAATTGTCCTTCTTGATCGTCGCGAAAGACGCAAAACCTTTGGTGAGCTGCGTAGAGCTGAGAATGTGATTTACAAGAGGATGAGGAAACAAAACCCCAGAAGCCCAGGTATAAGTTCTAACAAGAAATAATAGCTTATATAATAAATTTGGCCAATAACACATTCTTATGCAGAAACGGCATATGTAATGACACAAAACTAATATTATTATATGCAGAAAACTCTTATTTTCTACCATAATTTCTGCGATTTGACTTTGAGAGTTAAACCACCAAAGGGTAGTATCGGAACACTTTACCAAATGACTTATTGTAGATTATCCTTGACTCTAAAAGGCGATAGAGCTGTCGAAAATATCAAAAGATAAAAATACTTACAAAAAACTATTTAAAAGCCCATTTAATTCTGCGTTAAATGAAAGGCTGTGAGTATTAAAGTATGACGTGAGCACACCAAAAATAAAATTCCGTTCTTTAACAAATTTTGTATATTATGCTTAAGTCTACGCAGGAGATAGGAAAATTAATTAATTATTCAATATTTGCTGCAATGAAGTAATTTATCCCAAATCTCACTTAAATAAAATGTCAAATTAAGGGATTAATTTGCTAGTTCCTTTCAAAAGTTGAAGTTAGAGTACAAAATTTCTTAAAACGTGGAACTTTATGTTATACTTCTTACGTGATACTTTAATACCCGCATGACTGAATTACTAGTCTTTAATAAGTCATGAAGTTATCGATTTGATAGTATCCGTATTTAGTGTATCTAGGTCAAAAAAATTTATTAGCAAATAAATGCACAGAAAAATCTTTTTCTTCATTTATTCTAAGAATAATATTATTCTTTCATTAAACCTTTTTTATCGATTCAGTGAATAAATAAATCAAAGGCAAATGTCTACATTATTTGAATTAAAAATTGGATGCGTCTTAAACGTCTGAGGTGGAAGAAGCGTGCACCCCGAACAAAAAAAATTATCACTATATTTTTTAGGAACCTAACAATATTACCCAATAAAATGTTCAGGGTTCAATTTGTTAACAGTTCTCCTAACTTGGTTTCTTCCTTCTTAAATTGAAAAGAATATACATGCAATAAATTTTTATTTCAAACGATTGAATTTGGATACTTTGAAATTAGAAGCCTCAAATATTGTAGAATTTAGAATTGTATGGCAGAGTAACATCATTTAAATTTCATCACTAAATGCCGCACAAATAAGCAAATTACAGAAATAACTATAAGTTCATCAATAGTGGCTTTTAAGTAGTTAACAGGGAATCCCATTAGTTAAATTTCTCGTTATGCCAAACGTAATTCAAAGTGACTGGATTAATTTTTTTAAAGTAATCAATGTGTATGAAAAATTAAAGAATGACCTTTGAAAGCAGACAATATTTAAATTTACAATTTAGATGTATAATTTTTAGATTCCCATCCATATTGGCAATGCATTAGATTCATGTGAAAACTGCCTTTCGCAGATTTCATCAAATTTTAACGGTTTGATGCTCACTGAGCCAGAAAACATTTTTTACGTTGTTGTTGTCTGTTTGGCGCGGTTGTTATCGTCGTTTTCGGCACGGTCGTCTGTACACTGTCAAACAAAGCATGATATTTGAAAACCTCTACTTTATATTAGAAAATTAAAAATTTTAAACTGTACGATTATGAAATTTTAATTTATTTGTGCATATACTAAAAATTGAACAATTTTTGATGATTCTATTTAAAATTATCCGGCTGCGCAGTTTTTAATATACTATTGCTCAAGGTTCAAAATATGTTTTCAAAATTAATAAATTATTGTATTAAATCTTGAATGATAAACATTTGAATTTGAAACCCTTTAAATATATAGATTTCAATAAATGCAAACACTACAATTTCGAAAAATGTTTGTATTTTATATTGAAATTCCAAAGGTATAACACAAGAGTGAAATTGTAGCGTAAATTAAAATTCGACTATAATGAAGAAATCGGTCATTAAATATCGAGACATAAATATCAAATTATAAAATTGTATAATTTTTTCTAATCACACGGTGCAAAGTGGTACAAATACTGTTACATTAGACGACCCGTATGAATTCTATAAAATTATCTTTACTATACATAATTTTTTGTACTAAGAAAACATTTTTGAGATTCAGAAAAAAACTATAAAAATTGTAGTTATTGGCCAATTATTAGTAGACTCACAGCTTAGTACCATTTTTTATTTCTAATCGAAGGAATTTCGTATTATTAAAATAACAATTTTTTTTGTTTTTTTGCAGACAGATATTTAATACCGCAAGTATTTCAGAAAAACGATGCCGTTCTTCGTATTGTAAATGGCCGCCTGGAAATAGTTGGAAAAATAAATATTTTCGACTGGATGATTTCCACCCTAAGGGTTGACAAAAGTAATTAAATGCTAAAATATAATTTTTTTATATATTAGAGAACTCTGTTCCGAACGACTTGTTGCTTCCTAAGTATGGTTTTTTTCATGGACGTGTATCACCAATAACTATTTTACGCGTAGTGAGCTGCCTAGTATTTTTGAACTAATTATATTTTAAATAGATAAAGAGTAATAATGACTACATTTTTATTACATAATCAGATATTCCAACGGATCCCGAAGATAATGATATATTGGCGCATCAAATAGGAATTGATGATCGCACGGGAAAGCCGATATTTAAGCCTAAAGCATTAGCTTGGAGAGGTATATGGATCGCGCCGGAACTGTTTCCTCTCATAGATGGTAATGAATAAACTAAAATAGAATGTAAAACAAACATACTATAGACATGTGCCTAAAGTGTTCAGATTATTGTTATAAGAATTATTTTTGCTTACAGGCAAACCATGAGTCGAATAGACTGTGAATAATTGGGCTCCTCCTGGGGGTTTTCTCCTCACGTGAGTTTTTCCAGCCAGGATGCACTGAAATAATCGGATGGAGGTGCAGGCGAATGCGGGAGCTTGTAAAAAATAATAGTATTAAATAAATTTTGTTTCTTGTACTTCTAAGTCGACTCATTTTTTAAATCTTCCGCTCGTCTTACCTCAAGTTCATTCGTCTACTAATATAAAATTTGGTTGTCCAACCGACCTCGAAAACCCTTCATTGCATGTACCTAAAGCAGCCGCAATGTGGCCAGTTCCAGCCCATTGACCTTCGCAAATGCAGTACATCACGCAAGCGGGCGTCCGGTAAAAGTGGTAATATCATATGATCTAAATCGAAAGCTGTTTTTCGTTGAACCCGTTCATTATAAAATATTCACGAAAGAGAAAAGAAAAAAGGAGAAAATAGTAAAAGGAAAAGGGGATTGCTTATAAAAAACATTTCTGTGTTGAAATGTTGTCACAGGCTTATACTGCCCAACATGTCGAAAGCATTTTTGGTTAGAGTTGGATTTTCTTTTATTTGATCATTTTTGCACGGGGCTGTCCCGGTATATATCATCAGTCACGGACGCATTTTTATAATGCAATCAAGTGATCTGGTGAGAGCATTCTGCCCAGACATATTGGACAAAGCCTGGTTTTACCCCATCATTGACTTCCAGTCGGAAGAACCGATTCCAGAGTCGTTGGCGGAAGGGCGCACAATACTCCTGCCGAAAATAGGCAACTTAGCTGACCCGAAGAAGTACAGGCCAATAACTTGTCTGAACACGATTTATAAGATATTCACAGCTATCCTAAATGATAGGATTGTTCTGGCAATTGAACCTGTGTGGCAAGAAATGTATGAACAACGAGGCTCAAAGAAAGGCTTATCCGGATGTCGGGAGAACCTGCTCATCGATAGATGTGTCTGCAAAGATGCAGCATTCTACCAGCGTGACCTATCGATGGCCTGGATTGATTATCGGAAAGCTTTCGATTCTACATCCCATAGACTTATCATCTGTCTTTTGGAAATCTTAAAGGTTCATCCGCAAATAGTTGGGTGCATATAGAGATTGATGCCGCTTTGGAAAACCAGATATACTATCTCATCTGGCAAAAATCGTGTGATAACTAACAAGGTCCCGTTTCAGAGAGGTGTCTTTCAGGGCGACACCATGAGCCCACTCCTCTATTGCCTTACATTATTGCCACTATCTCTAGCACTTCGCCATTCCGACGGCTACTTGTGCGGCAAAACTGCAGGTCGAAAGTACAAGGTCACTCATGTATTTTACGTGGACGATCTTAAGATCTATGCTAAAAACAGAGAGCAACTGCATCTAGCTCTGGGGATTGTCGAACGATATACTAAGGAAATTGGAATGGAATTTGGGTTAGACAAATGCGCCAAGGTTTATTTGAAGCAAGGAAAACTTAATGGCATCCCTGAAGATCCTGAGCTCATTGATAGAAGCGCTATACGACACCTTTGCGCTGGAGAGACTTATACATACCTGGGCGGGCCACAGAGCCGCGTTCAGGATGTGACATCTATAAAGGATACTCTCCGAAGCAGATACAAACGTCTCATTCGACAGATTTGGTCTTCCGAACTGTCGGCGAGAAACAAAGTATCTG